>NC_069502.1:112314097-112444097 GCF_027579735.1 Bombina bombina
GAATGGCTATTAAAAGGTAACCATCCTCACCTGTGATCTGTTTGCATGTAATTAGTGTGCGTGTATAAAAGGTCAATGAGTTTCTGGACTCCTGACAGACCCTTGCATCTTTCATCTTGCATCTTTCATCCAGTGCTGCACTGACGTTTCTGGATTCTGAGTCATGGTGAAAGAAAAAGAATTGTCAAAGGATCTGCGGGAAAAGGTAGTTGAACTGTATAAAACAGGAAAGGGATACAAAAAGATATCCAAGGAATTGAGAATGCAAATCAGCAGTGTTAACACTCTAATCAAGAAGTGGAAAATGAGGTGTTCTGTTTGATAACATACTGCATTCATCTTGCCATCAATTCTGACCAAATTTCCTGTGCCTTTGTAGCTCACACATCCCCAAAACATCAGCGATCCACCTCTGTGTTTCACAGTAGGAATGGTGTACCTTTCATCATAGGCCTTGTTGACTCCTCTCCAAATGCAGCGTTTATGGTTGTGGCCAAAAAGCTAAATTTTGGTCTCATCACTCCAAATGACTTTGTGCCAGAAGGTTTGAGGCTTGTCTCTGTGCTGTTTGGCGTATTATACTTTGTGGCATTTGAGTAGTAATGGCTTTGTTCTGGCGACTCGACCATGCAGCCCATCTTTCTTCAAGTGCCTCCTTATTGTGCATCTTGAAACAGCCACACCACGTGTCCTGTATTTCACCTGAAGTTATTTGTGGGTTTGTCTTTGCATCCCGAACAATTTTCCTGGCAGTTGTGGCTGAAATTTTAGTTGGTCTACCTGACCGTGGTTTGGTTTCAGAACCTCTCATTTTCCACTTCTTTATTAGAGTTTGAACACTGCTGATTTGCATTCTCAATTCCTTGGATATCTTTTTATATACCTTTCCTGTTTTATACAGTTCAACTACCTTTTCCCGCAGATTATTTGACAATTCTTTTGCTTTCCCCATGACTGAGAATCCAGAATCGTCAGTGCAGCACTGGATGAAAGATGAAAGGGTCTGTCAGGAGTCCAGAAACTCATTGACCTTTTACACACACTAATTACAAGAAAACAGATCACAGGTGAGGATGGTTACCTTTAATACCCATTCAAACCCCTTTGTGTCAACTTGTGTGCATGTTATTAGGCCAAAATCACCAGGGTATGTAAACTTTTGATCAGCGTCATTTGGGTAGTTTCTGTTGTCATTATGATTTAAAAAGAGTAAACACAGTTGATTGATAATAAATGGTTATAAAAGTTTTTGTGTTATCATTCATATTCTCTGAAAAATGGCCAAGAAATCATAAATTCTGCCACAACTGTGTGTGTGTGTGTGTGTATATATATATATATATATATATATACATATATGTATCAAAAGGATAAACAGCGCTTATAGATTTTCCTAAATACAGTATATAATTGAGTTACAGGAGCTTTGGTAAGCTATATATCAAGAGATAAAAGAAGATAATAAGTATATATGTATATATATATATATATAGGTTATAGATTAGCTAACGAATACTTCTTTTAGGAAACCAAGCGACCTCTTATGGTGGCTACGGCATATATGTACAAGTCTGTTACTATCCCTGTCTTATTACACGGGAAATAGCAGACTGCTACAGTTACTTGCTACACATGAGAACCGCGGGAAATAGCAGACTGTTACGGTTACTTGCTGGACAAGAGAGCCAGCATTTTCTAACACACGTGTAGTCTGTATAATGTAATATGTGATGTGTTACAAAACAACTGCGGATATTACACAAGAGCCGTAAGTCAGTTCATACCAAGACAAGAAAACAAAGCTCCAAGAGGCAACAAACACAGGAAGTTTCCTAAAGAGATCAGTATAAGGGGACCTGCATCTCGCTTTACTCCAAGAGGCAGCTTTACTCCAAGAGGCAGCTGAACCATACAGATCACACTATCCAGGATTCACATCCATCAGATACAACCTCCAATGCGGCAAACTTACCTCATATGATTGAGGTAACTTTTGGTAAGGGTATCTAATACTCCTTCACTACACTTGGATATCATCACCTTTGTTCTTTTTATTTAAGACTTTTTTATATATACATATATACTTATTATCTTCTTTTATCTCTTGATATATAGCTTACCAAAGCTCCTGTAACTCAATTATATACTGTATTTAGGAAAATCTATAAGCGCTGTTTATCCTTTTGATACATATTCTCCTATATTTTATAGACGTTGTCTATTACACAATATTTGTACCCAAATAGCTGCTTTATTAGATTTTCAAAACTTCTGACTAGCGCATTTTCTAGAGTAACGCTTGTCTCTACTCACTGACACTGAGTGGTAACATTCTACTTTATCTCAGATATATATATATATATATATATATATATATATATATATATATACATACATATATATATATATATATATATATATAAGTAAGTAGAAGTACCGCTACTGATTCCGCTGGTGTGTCCACTGGCGCGGGTCAATGCAATGCAGGGGGGGCTGTGTGGAACCGGCTAAAGAGCGGTGGACAAAACCGCAAAGTTAAAAAAACAAAAGGCAAGATGCTATTGAGCAACAGAATTTTTTTTGCTTTATTCCACAATTAAAAAGACACAATGACAAGAGTCCACTTCTTGTCATTGTGTCTTTTTAATTCTGGAATAAAGCTCAAGCTTTTCTGTTGCTCAGTAGCGGTCTGCCTTTTGTTATATATATATATATATATATATATATATATATATATATATATATATGGACTAACACGGCTACTCCAATAAATATATATATATATATATATATATATATAAAATCAATGTAAATATTTGCATAAGAAATTAGTACATCTAGGCAAGTATCCCTGCTTGCTTTTCCCCAGAAAAAGCAAGCGGGGATACTTGCCTAGATGTACTAATTTCCTGTGCAAATATTTACATTGATTTAATTTTGTGACATGGAGGATTTTAATTTCAGTTTTTTTATCTCCCCCCATAATTTTAATGAATTTATATATATATATATATATACATACACACACACACACACACACACACACATACATACACTCACACAGAAACCTATACATTATAATTGGTCACCCTTAGTTGTTTCTTAATATGTGGTCCCGTGGCAATTATGCAAAAATAAATAAAAAAATATGATAACGTTTATTAGAAGCATTTGAGTGTATTAATATAGACATAGACAAAAAAATATATGACAGGAAACATAAGCTATATAGCTATAAATTACAGAGGTGGTTAATAAGCTACATTGGGGTGGACCATTGGTAATACAAACAGGTTTGTATAATTTTCCACAAGTAAAATAAAATCTAAGTTGTGGACTTAATTGTGTGTGATTAAAGGACTTCAGGGGTTTTTTCCCCCCTCAAATTTAACGGTTCTTGTTAAATTGGCAATCTTTTTTTTCAAGTCCAGGAAGAGACTGCAAACAATAAAGCTCTATATATATATATATATATATATATATATATATATATATATATATATAAATTAGCAAGCATAGCTTAAAGTTACAGTATCAAACTATTTTTGGCCACCCAAGTACAGTAAAGATGCAAAAAAAAGAAAGAAAAGAAAAAACTACTTACAACAATCTAACAGTCTGACCACACACAGACTGTGGTAGAATATATATGCATATTAAGCCAAATTGTACAACAATATAAGTGCAAGTATATAAATGATACACTTTTGAAAGTGTGCCATTTCCTGACTGATAGCTCTCAGGAAGGTTTAAACTATAAAACCAGGAAAAGAAAAAGCCAACAGCCTAAAAATGACAGTCCTATGAAAACACATTTTATTTCCCCCTTTCGTTATTTGTGAAAAAAGCATTTATGTTATTTGGGGCACAGAACTATTCAGAGAGTGATTTATCTAAAACAGTAATGTATTGGTCTCTGAAACCGCCAACAAATTCACAAATTACTTTGGAGTGTTATTAAAATCTATGTGTAACAAAACACAGATTCTATATCGTCACAATATGCAAGAGAGGTGGCCTGTGAAAATGCACTAATTAAAATAAGATGCAGATATTAATTTACTATGCACAAGAATCTACGGTTGAAGCAAGGATACTATATCTGGTTTAAAGAATGAATAGTGCGCTTTTATTTTTCATTCTCTGAGGAAACAAGTTTTATTTATAGGAGCTACAAGCGTTTGTGGAGCCACGATATTAATTACCTAACGGAGGCATATTTTTACAAAATACACAAATTAAAACCAATTTAGGAAGTTTAACATTTATAGTTTGCTCACTGCAGAATGTGTCTACAACAAGCACCTAATGTATAATGGAGGCCGTTTTATGGAAACAGATTTTCATGTTTGAAATAATTGCACCACACAAGATTATTTTTATTTTTTAATGAAAATAAAGATTTCTGTTAGTTTTCTTTAAAAAAATAAAAAGTAGATTTCTATTTATATAACCAAAAAGGAATTTATACGAAATATGTATTTTATTACTTTTATTTTAGCAACAGTATTTAAGTAAAACACCTGAAAACTTGCATAAATTTTGTGTCCATGAAGAAAAAAAATAATTACCTATTCTGTACACATTTTAAATCAATCCTAAAATGGCAAAACAAATTTTAAAAAAATCTAACAAATAAAATTATTTAGTCTCTATTTTTTTATATTTTTTGAAAAACGTTAAGCACCCAAACATTTAATAATCATTTACATTAGGACCTTGTAATTGATTTATTAAACTGTGTTTTAAAACTTGTTTACATATATTATTTTGTACTTGTGCAAACTAGAAATAGATTTCTTATATGAAAGAAATTTGTATTAATACAGACTGTTAATTTTTTTTTTTTCCACTGCAATCGGAATGTCCATATTAGATCACAGTAAGAGGATACATCTATAATTACACAGTGTATCTAATCAGTTGATTCCTTACTCTCTGCTTTGGCAAAGGAACAACTGCTTTTATGAAAATATTCCCGATGTCTCATGCTGTTTCCATTATGTGAAATTGCACAGTTAAGAAAGAAGCATTAAAATGAAAGTAATTACAAGTACTAGTCAGCACATACCCAAAGGGAGAGGTTGGTTGCCGGCATTTCTCCCATTTCAAGACACAAAAGACTATTTCTTCAAATTGATCATATATTTGATATACAAGGGACACACCTACAACAATTGGACAACTTAGACAGATTTATACAATCTACAGATATACTGGAATATGTGTGTTTGTGTGTGTGAGAATTTACTGCGATTTTTGACACAAATTTTATAGAAACATTTTTTTTTTTCATTTTAACTTTCAATACAAGTTATATAACAGATTTAAAAATCTAACACAAGAGGTTTCAACTGCGTAAAAATATTTACAACAGGTAAAGAAAATGCAAAGATAGTTAAAAATTATTTATTTGAAAGAAAAAAAACCACCACTTCATTTTTAAATAAGAGATAAGGGCATTATGCTTAAAATGTTGTTTCTGCACATAACCCAATTTTTATACGATAAAGGTCTCTTAAGGGCTGCTGAATTCGGCTGTATTTTGGATGTGAGGGTTGGGCATCAACCTTCTGAAGTATATATATATATATATATATATATATATATATATATATATATATATATATAAATTTATATTCACACACATGCATACATACATACATATATTGAATTCTGTGATGACAGAAATCAAATAAAATAAATATCACATTAAAGTATCTAGGAGCAAAAAAACCTAAACATGTAATATATTTACATATAATGTTTTATGAAACATAAATGAATACATTTAAACTAAAAATATTTTGACATTTGTAACTCTGTGTTCTCCACAGTAACTTTTTAATGGGCACGCCACCTGGCTGACTTTACTGATCATCCAGCTAAACTTTAAGCCAATATTAAGATAACATTAGATAATATCAAACTTTATCAACGCAAATTATCATTACATCAATTTGTTACATTATGCAACAAATGTGTACTTTGCACAGCTTACGTAACATTTATATATAACAAAAAATTATATTATATTGCAAAGTAATATACCGCTACCTGGCTACTTTATTAGGGCCACCCAGCACCTGCTAGCAATTTTTTTCTAAAGAATGCTGTAACTAATAGACACTACATAAAGGGCCAGATTACGAGTGGTACATTAATAGTTACGAGTAAGAGAAAAGGGGTTTATCACGGCTGTTTGCACGTCGGGTTTACCGCTCGTATTACAAGTTGAAAGCAAACACGACCGCTTGAATGCAATTGTTATTTACGCTAGAATGATTACTGTGTCCTCAGAGCTCTGGATAACTGTTTCGCTAAACAAAAAAGTGTCACAAAACACATCATAAATACATTACAAAAGTACACTTACACTCATAACAACACTATCTAATAAAAAAAATATTGCACAAAAAAGTTATAAGGGCTCCAAAATATGAGGTCTCAAGTGTTAAGGAAAAAAGCCAGGCAATGGTCATTAACTTAAGACATGTACATGTATATATATATATATATATATATATATATATATATATATATATATAGTTAAGTAGCTGAAAACATGTAAAATCCTTTTTATGCAATATTCATATTTAATAAAGTGTCAGTGTGTATTTACTGTAAATATTATACATTCCAATGTTCTTCACAAAGGGCAATATTTTCAATCTATATATAAATGGATATCACTATATATCTGTATATCAATACCCATATATAATCATGTATATAGGTATAGACATAAAATGTACAAAAATACCATCAGATATATGTAGAAATATGTATATTTATGAATAAATAGAACATATCCTATGTGAAAAACAATGGAATGTAAAATATTCATATTTTAATGTTGGGTTAGCGCACATGAGAATATGCAATCGGGTTTACGCGTGAGTAGGGTGTTTCTCCCCCACACACACACACTTTTCTTGCTCCATTGACTACTATGGGGGAATATGTTATTGAGGACGCAATATTCAAAGTTAGTCTTTTTACACACATTGGGTTAGCGAGCGAAAAGAATTTACTTTCAACATGTAATACGAGCACTACCCGATGGGCGCAAAAAGCTTACTTCTAGCGGAGTTAGCTCTCATTAAATACCGCTCCACTTGTAATCTGACCCAAAATTGGTAACAAAAAAATACAATTTCTCTTTGACCAATTGTTTTGCATTTAAGTGGAAATTGACTCATTATAAAGTTATTTTGGTAAAGCAACTGCCAATGTTAATAAGGTTAAAAGCTTCACAATATTGTTAACTAGACTTAAAAAAAAAAAAAACAACAAAAAACAGAAAGTGCATTACAAGCATTTTTTCTAAAACTAAAAAGCAGTATCATTCTTAACACATCTATGTACTTTATCTCAATTAAAGTATGTGTTGTAGATTAGTGATGACGCATAATGCTGTCTATGTGCCATTCCACTGCCCATCACTGCAACATATGTGTTTTACAAGCAAAATGCTGTAACAATACTTGTGAAATGTAATATTTTGTTTTCTATATTCTCTTTTTAATAGGTGAATGGCAGTAAACAATGGTATAAATATGTGTAAACAGGCTATAAAAAGCTATAAACTTTCCAAGTTCTTAGGTCATTGTTATTTCTTAATTTAATTTTGAAAACTTTAAAATACATTTTTTTTATACACATAGAATACATACAAAAAATAGCAAGCGACACAGCGCAAAAGATAAGTAAAATAAATATTTTTTTATCATCCCTGAGACATGCCCTTAGAAAAAGCAACTTAAGTTATATTTATCTCATCTACTTTGTTGTGACCAATAAAAAAACAAGCATAAATTAGTTTCTCCCCCGATCAATCAATGTGCGACTGTTCCGGGGATGAATTCCAAAATGTTTGTGGTGATGGAAAAATATATATAATTTTTTTTTTTACTGTGCATAATGTTTATGGTAAAGTACATTTTCAGTTTACCACCTCTTTAAGATTTAGGGCCTATTATCTATAACATTATCATTTGTAATTTCAGAAAATACTAAAATAAAAATTAAAACAATCTGCAAACGTTACATCACAGACCATCAAAAACAAACTATGAAACCGAAATGAGGAGCCGTAGATTTGTGTACAATACAAAAACCTTAGCTTAGGATGTGCAACAAAGACTTGTGTTTTGCTGACCTCAAGCCGAGAATCTCTTCCAGCATTGAGAGGATTATCAAACCTCAGAAAACTAACCTGCGATAAGGCACAGTCTGGGGTTTTATGTGTGAAAGTATTTAATCCCTTTGGGCTAAGGGTTGCTGTGTGGTTATAGCTGAAGGTTTCTTTTATATTTGTTGTGGTGAAAAACATACTAAGAAGCAAGGTTACCTTCTGTACCAGAAATGCTCAGGATTATTAATCTATTTGTTTCTCTGTTGTGTGTGTATATAATCATGCATCACAATTTAATATAGCAAGTTTGTTATAGTTTAAAAATGTAATTCACTGCAAGATAGAATAGAATAGCACTATATTTCTGCTTCTGAGGAAGTTACTCCTTGAAACAAGTAGGTGAATTTCTTCCATGTCAGCATTTAAAAAACAAAACAAAAAAGCACAAACACAAAACATAAATAAAAACTATAAATGATCAGCAGCACCTCCAGAAATTTACTTTAATACATGCCTCAAAACAGCATAAACAGAAGATTCTTTTTAAAGACTCATACTAGACAAAAATTAATATGCTCTACTTCGTTAAGTTAAAGGGATAGTCTAGTCAAAATTAAACTTTCATGATTCAGATAGAGCAGGCACTTTTAAGCAACTTTCTAATTTACTCCTATTATCAATTTTTCTTCATTCTCTTGGTATCTTTATTTGAATGTAAGCTTAAGAGACGGCCCATATTTGGTTCAGAACCTGGGTATTGCTTGGTGATTGGTGGTCACAATTAGACACCAATCAGAAAGTGCTACCCAGGTGCTGAAACAAAAATGGGCCGGCTCATAAGCTTTACATTCTTGCTTTTTCAAATAAAGATAGCAAAAGAACAAAGAAAAAATGATAATAGGAGTAAATTAGAAAGTTGCTTAAAATTGTATGCACTATCCGAATCATGAAAGTTTAATTTTGACAAGACTATTCCTTTAATTATAAGACTATCTTCCTTGCAGTACTGTGCAAAGGGGTTAAATACACAGTAGAAGTACCGCTTAGGACCCCAGTCTGCCGCTGATCCAATCAGAAGTGCTAATCACATGACTCAGATGTGTAACTAGCACTACTGGTTGGATCAGCAGGAGTTTCTGCTCAGAACCAGTAGTGGTCTGATGGTTCCCAGCGGTACTGCTACTGTGTGTTTAAGGTTACATTTTTTTTTTACTATTAGGGCCATTCTAGCTATTTTCCCCTTCCATTTAAATGACTGCACAGGGGCTGAACATCTTTTGGACAATACATTTTCTTTAGATATCATTGTGTCCACTGTGTTAATCTTATACTATTTATATAATATCTATTTAGCTATACACAAACCCATACATATACTTTATACCATATTTCACATGTGAAGACATTTTTGTTGCGGACAAACCTGTAGCTTTAATGAATTGTGCTTGTTTGGAACACTGTTTTATAGTTTTATGCGCCTTTAAGATATTTTTGTAATATATCATTGTATTTTCCTATATGCTTCTGGCGACTTTTTTTTTATATCTTGTTTGATGAGTAAGGTCAAAACAAACCATATGAATACATGGCTTGGGGATAAAAATAAAATTTGAATCATAGTCTGCAGGACTTTCTTCCAAACATACTTGTGAGGATGAGAACACCTAAAATATATTGTTTTATGCATGCAAGCAAGATCACAAGGCTGCTTTGCAGAAACGTCCCAACAAGCCAAATAATACAAGGATCAAGATGGTGCCCCAACTCACATACTTAGTTTTACATAAAAAATGAATATTTCTCATGGAGTTTAAGCTATAGAAAAAAAACATAATTTATGTAAGAACTTACCTGATAAATTCATTTCTTTCATATTAACAAGAGTCCATGAGCTAGTGACGTATGGGATATACATTCCTACCAGGAGGGGCAAAGTTTCCCAAACCTTAAAATGCCTATAAATACACCCCTCACCACACCCACAAATCAGTTTAACGAATAGCCAAGAAGTGGGGTGATAAGAAAAAAAGTGCGAAGCATATAAAATAAGGAATTGGAATAATTGTGCTTTATACAAAAAAATCATAACCACCACAAAAAAGGGTGGGCCTCATGGACTCTTGTTAATATGAAAGAAATGAATTTATCAGGTAAGTTCTTACATAAATTATGTTTTCTTTCATGTAATTAACAAGAGTCCATGAGCTAGTGACGTATGGGATAATGACTACCCAAGATGTGGATCTTTCCACACAAGAGTCACTAGAGAGGGAGGGATAAAATAAAGACAGCCAATTCCTGCTGAAAATAATCCACACCCAAAATAAAGTTTAACAAAAAACATAAGCAGAAGATTCAAACTGAAACCGCTGCCTGAAGAACTTTTCTACCAAAAACTGCTTCAGAAGAAGAAAATACATCAAAATGGTAGAATTTAGTAAAAGTATGCAAAGAGGACCAAGTTGCTGCTTTGCAGATCTGGTCAACCGAAGCTTCATTCCTAAACGCCCAGGAAGTAGAAACTGACCTAGTAGAATGAGCTGTAATTCTTTGAGGCGGAATTTTACCCGACTCAACATAGGCAAGATGAATTAAAGATTTCAACCAAGATGCCAAAGAAATGGCAGAAGCTTTCTGGCCTTTCCTAGAACCGGAAAAGATAACAAATAGACTAGAAGTCTTACGGAAAGATTTCGTAGCTTCAACATAATATTTCAAAGCTCTAACAACATCCAAAGAATGCAATGATTTCTCCTTAGAATTCTTAGGATTAGGACATAATGAAGGAACCACAATTTCTCTACTAATGTTGTTGGAATTCACAACTTTAGGTAAAAATTCAAAAGAAGTTCGCAACACCGCCTTATCCTGATGAAAAATCAGAAAAGGAGACTCACACGAAAGAGCAGATAATTCAGAAACTCTTCTAGCAGAAGAGATGGCCAAAAGGAACAAAACTTTCCAAGAAAGTAATTTAATGTCCAATGAATGCATAGGTTCAAACGGAGGAGCTTGAAGAGCTCCCAAAACCAAATTCAAACTCCATGGAGGAGAAATTGACTTAATGACAGGTTTTATACGAACCAAAGCTTGTACAAAACAATGAATATCAGGAAGAATAGCAATCTTTCTGTGAAAAAGAACAGAAAGAGCGGAGATTTGTCCTTTCAAAGAACTCGCGGACAAACCCTTATCTAAACCATCCTGAAGAAACTGTAAAATTCTCGGTATTCTAAAAGAATGCCAAGAAAAATGATGAGAAAGACACCAAGAAATATAAGTCTTCCAGACTCTATAATATATCTCTCGAGATACAGATTTACGAGCCTGTAACATAGTATTAATCACGGAGTCAGAGAAACCTCTATGACCAAGAATCAAGCGTTCAATCTCCATACCTTTAAATTTAAGGATTTCAGATCCGGATGGAAAAAAGGACCTTGAGACAGAAGGTCTGGTCTTAACGGAAGAGTCCATGGTTGGCAAGATGCCATCCGGACAAGATCCGCATACCAAAACCTGTGAGGCCATGCCGGAGCTATTAGCAGAACAAACGAGCATTCCCTCAGAATCTTGGAGATTACTCTTGGAAGAAGAACTAGAGGCGGAAAGATATAGGCAGGATGATACTTCCAAGGAAGTGATAATGCATCCACTGCCTCCGCCTGAGGATCCCGGGATCTGGACAGATACCTGGGAAGTTTCTTGTTTAGATGAGAGGCCATCAGATCTATCTCTGGGAGCCCCCACATTTGAACAATCTGAAGAAATACCTCTGGGTGAAGAGACCATTCGCCCGGATGCAACGTTTGGCGACTGAGATAATCCGCTTCCCAATTGTCTACACCTGGGATATGAACCGCAGAGATTAGACAGGAGCTGGATTCCGCCCAAACCAAAATTCGAGATACTTCTTTCATAGCCAGAGGACTGTGAGTCCCTCCTTGATGATTGATGTATGCCACAGTTGTGACATTGTCTGTCTGAAAACAAATGAACGATTCTCTCTTCAGAAGAGGCCAAAACTGAAGAGCTCTGAAAACTGCACGGAGTTCCAAGATATTGATCGGTAATCTCACCTCCTGAGATTCCCAAACTCCTTGTGCCGTCAGAGATCCCCACACAGCTCCCCAACCTGTGAGACTTGCATCTGTTGAAATTACAGTCCAGGTCGGAAGAACAAAAGAAGCCCCCTGAATTAAACGATGGTGATCTGTCCACCACGTTAGAGAGTGCCGAACAATCGGTTTTAAAGATATTAATTGATATATCTTCGTGTAATCCCTGCACCATTGGTTCAGCATACAGAGCTGAAGAGGTCGCATGTGAAAACGAGCAAAGGGGATCGCGTCCGATGCAGCAGTCATAAGACCTAGAATTTCCATGCATAAGGCTACCGAAGGGAATGATTGAGACTGAAGGTTTCGACAGGCTGTAATCAATTTTAGACATCTCTTGTCTGTTAAAGACAAAGTCATGGACACTGAATCTATCTGGAAACCCAGAAAGGTTACCCTTGTTTGAGGAATCAAAGAACTTTTTGGTAAATTGATCCTCCAACCATGATCTTGAAGAAACAACACAAGTCGATTCGTATGAGACTCTGCTAAATGTAAAGACGGAGCAAGTACCAAGATATCGTCCAAATAAGGAAATACCACAATACCCTGTTCTCTGATTACAGACAGAAGGGCACCGAGAATCTTTGTGAAAATTCTTGGAGCTGTAGCAAGGCCAAACGGTAGAGCCACAAATTGGTAATGCTTGTCTAGAAAAGAGAATCTCAGGAACTGATAATGATCTGGATGAATCGGAATATGCAGATATGCATCCTGTAAATCTATTGTGGACATATAATTCCCTTGCTGAACAAAAGGCAATATAGTCCTTACAGTTACCATCTTGAACGTTGGTATCCTTACATAACGATTCAATAATTTTAGATCCAGAACTGGTCTGAAGGAATTCTCCTTCTTTGGTACAATGAAGAGATTTGAATAAAACCCCATCCCCTGTTCCGGAACTGGAACTGGCATAATTACTCCAGCCAACTCTAGATCTGAAACACAATTCAGAAATGCTTGAGCTTTCACTGGATTTACTGGGACATGGGAAAGAAAAAATCTCTTTGCAGGAGGTCTCATCTTGAAACCAATCCTGTACCCTTCTGAAACAATGTTCTGAATCCAAAGATTGTGAACAGAACTGATCCAAATTTCTTTGAAAAAACGTAACCTGCCCCCTACCAGCTGAACTGGAATGAGGGCCGTACCTTCATGTGAACTTAGAAGCAGGCTTTGCCTTTCTAGCAGGCTTGGATTTATTCCAGACTGGAGATGGTTTCCAAACTGAAACTGCTCCTGAGGACGAAGGATCAGGCTTTTGATCTTTGTTGAAACGAAAGGAACGAAAACGATTGTTAGCCCTGTTTTTACCTTTAGACTTTTTATCCTGTGGTAAAAAAGTTCCTTTCCCACCAGTAACAGTTGAAATAATAGAATCCAACTGAGAACCAAATAATTTGTTTCCCTGGAAAGAAATGGAAAGTAGAGTTGATTTAGAAGCCATATCAGCATTCCAAGTCTTAAGCCATAAAGCTCTTCTGGCTAAGATAGCCAGAGACATAAATCTAACATCAACTCTAATAATATCAAAAATGGCATCACAGATGAAATTATTAGCATGCTGGAGAAGAATAATAATATCATGAGAATCACGATTTGTTACTTGTTGCGCTAGAGTTTCCAACCAAAAAGTTGAAGCTGCAGCAACATCAGCCAATGATATAGCAGGTCTAAGAAGATTACCTGAACATAGATAAGCTTTTCTTAGAAAAGATTCAATTTTTCTATCTAAAGGATCCTTAAACGAGGTACCATCTGATGTAGGAATGGTAGTACGTTTAGCAAGGGTAGAAATAGCCCCATCAACTTTAGGGATTTTGTCCCAAAATTCTAATCTGTCAGGCGGAACAGGATATAATTGCTTAAAACGTTTAGAAGGAGTAAATGAATTACCCAATCTATCCCATTCCTTAGCAATTACTGCAGAAATAGCATTAGGAACAGGAAAGACTTCTGGAATAACCGCAGGAGCTTTAAAAACCTTATCCAAACGTATAGAATTAGTATCAAGAGGACTAGAATCCTCTATTTCTAAAGCAATTAGTACTTCTTTAAGTAAAGAGCGAATAAATTCCATCTTAAATAAATATGAAGATTTATCAGCATCAATCTCTGAGACAGAATCCTCTGAACCAGAAGAGTCCAAAGAATCAGAATGATGGTGTTCATTTAAAAATTCATCTGTAGAGAGAGAAGATTTAAAAGACTTTTTACGTTTACTAGAAGGAGAAATAACAGACAAAGCCTTCTTTATGGATTCAGAAACAAAATCTCTTATGTTATCAGGAACATTCTGCACCTTAGATGTTGAGGGAACTGCAACAGGCAATGGTACATCACTAAAGGAAATATTATCTGCATTAACAAGTTTGTCATGACATTTAATACAAACAACAGCTGGAGGAATAGCTACCAAAAGTTTACAGCAGATACACTTAGCTTTGGTAGATCCAGCAGGCAGAGGTTTTCCTGTAGTTTCTTCTGGCTCAGATGCAACGTGAGACATCTTGCAATATGTAAGAGAAAAAACAACATATAAAGCAAAATAGATCAAATTCCTTATAAGACAGTTTCAGGAATGGGAAAAAAATGCCAAACATCAAGCTTCTAGCAACCAGAAGCAAATGAAAAATGAGACTGAAATAATGTGGAGACAAAAACGACGCCCATATTTTTTGGCGCCAAATAAGACGCCCACATTATTTGGCGCCTAAATGCTTTTGGCGCCAAAAAATGACGCCACATCCGGAACGCCGACATTTTTGGCGCAAAATAACGTCAAAAAAATGACGCAACTTCCGGCGACACGTATGACGCCGGAAACGAAAAGAATTTTTGCGCCAAAAAAGTCCGCGCCAAGAATGACGCAATAAAATGAAGCATTTTCAGCCCCCGCGAGCCTAACAGCCCACAGGGAAAAAGTCAAATTTTTGAGGTAAGAAAAATATGATAATTAAAGCATAATCCCAAATATGAAACTGACTGTCTGGAAATAAGGAAAGTTGAACATTCTGAGTCAAGGCAAATAAATGTTTGAATACATATATTTAGAACTTTATAAATAAAGTGCCCAACCATAGCTTAGAGTGTCACAGAAAATAAGACTTACTTACCCCAGGACACTCATCTACATGTTTGTAGAAAGCCAAACCAGTACTGAAACGAGAATCAGTAGAGGAAATGGTAAATATAAGAGTATATCGTCGATCTGAAAAGGGAGGTAAGAGATGAATCTCTACGACCGATAACAGAGAACCTTATGAAATAGACCCCGTAGAAGGAGATCACTGCATTCAATAGGCAATACTCTCCTCACATCCCTCTGACATTCACTGCACGCTGAGAGGAAAACCGGGCTCCAACTTGCTGCGGAGCGCATATCAACGTAGAATCTAGCACAAACTTACTTCACCACCTCCCTTGGAGGCAAAGTTTGTAAAACTGATTTGTGGGTGTGGTGAGGGGTGTATTTATAGGCATTTTAAGGTTTGGGAAACTTTGCCCCTCCTGGTAGGAATGTATATCCCATACGTCACTAGCTCATGGACTCTTGTTAATTACATGAAAGAAATGAACTCATTAAAATTGTTTAATCAGTTAACAACTTGTGTGCAATGGTTCATAAAAATGTAGTTTTGAAAAACATAATAAAACTTACTAATTCAATCCCACATTTTGTCATGTATTGACTACTCCAATCTACTCCTTAACAGCCTTCACAAACACTACTTCTCCCCTCTCCAATCTATCATGAATGCTTCAGTTAGATTCATCCTCCTAAATCGCCGATCTACATCAGCTGCTCCGCTCTGCCAGTCCCTACACCGGCTCCCCATACCCTGTAAAATATAATTAAAACATAAATTATGCTTACCTTATAATTTAATTTCCTTCTTATGAGGAGAGTCCACGGCATCATTCCTTACTGTTGGGAAATACTAAACCTGGCCACCAGGAGGCGGCAAAGACACCCCAACCAAACGCATAAATACTCCCCCTTCCCTCATATCCCATTCATTCTGCCAAGGGAACAAGGAACAGTAGAAAAAATATCAGGGTATAAATGGTGCCAGAAGAGAAAAACAATATTTTGGTCCGCCCATCATAGTATACGGGGGGGGGGGGCGTGGACTCTCCTCATACAGAAGGAAATTAAATTATTAGGTAATCATAATTTATGTGCTAAAAGATGTGTGTAGGTTTGGCGCTGAAGAACCGCCCTAAAAATAAATCTAAACTAGAGTGTATGACTGGCTGCCTTCGAATGTCTATCCAGTGTGAAGTGTGCCCCCAAGTACTCTTCACCTGATAGATTTAAAATGTGAATAAATAGGAAAAGGGAAAAGGGAATATATTCAAATGGCGCCACACTCTGGAAAATAGCCCAATGTGTAGTGTATGCTGCAATTTGGGATGAGAGGACTATATAATACAGTGTTAGTGCTGATATATAGTGACCAAGCACAAGAGAATGATATTGTGAAAAAATCTGTAATGATAATATGATATAATTACTCCTACATGTATGTCAAATATATACCTCCCACATATAATATGGTAGAAAATTAATGAATGTATTAGATAGATGGAGCAATAAATATGTACTTGTGTTGGTATTAGTATAGATTATGACAGATAGTGGGGAATATTGAAACACTCTACCGTTATGATAATAGTGGCCAGGATCACAAGAAACTGGCTGTAATACTGATTGTGTATTTGATAAAATAAAAATAAAAAGTAATAGTAAGTGATAAATATATATAGAATAAAATAAAATAAAAAAGGGCCAACAAAATATCTGGACAAATAAGACAGTAAAAAAAATAATATGCGTCCAAAAACAAATATAAACTCCTATAGATTAATATAGTAATAGTCCATATCTAATAAGTAGATCTTAAAGTAGATAGTTCCTCAGTCCACAACGTGCCCGTTGGGAGCCTACTTACACTCCTTCACCTCAATCTCATGAGGTAAGTGCCGCGTAGTGTACAAATAAGTCTCCTTCCCGGTGTCAGCTGTAAACTCGAGGTGCGTTATCCTTTCAATACTGATCTCTCCTCTCACCGCTCTTTTCCCATAGTACGTGCAATCATAGAAGAAAAAGGACATACAATAGTGCAACACTGTTTTATAATATCACACTATTTATTAGAATACAAAGATGTACGCTTACATTAAACGACCTCAATACTATGAGGTAATTAAAAAGCTTTAAAATAGTCCTTTTGCTTGAATGCGGGAAAACGGTGCTGGTGAAATATGCACTCAGTGCAAACTTA
Source organism: Bombina bombina (assembly GCF_027579735.1). Classification (NCBI taxonomy): domain Eukaryota; kingdom Metazoa; phylum Chordata; class Amphibia; order Anura; family Bombinatoridae; genus Bombina; species Bombina bombina. The sequence goes on from NC_069502.1 coordinate 112,331,644, forward strand.
GCATAAGGTAAGACACAATCCTGACGCGTTTCGAAGGGATACAAACACTTTAACCCTTCTTCCTCAGAGGTATTTACCGAATGCTTGAATAGCTCAGTATAAATAGACCGACTCGGGGCGGCGGCACGCCCCCTCGCTAAAACTTATATCAATTGGTCTCTTGAAATCACATGTTAAGTCATTGATGCTATTGGTTGATAGCGTGGTAGTAAAGGCATCATGTGGTGGTTAATTCATACCATTGGTTCTAAAGGTTGACAACTACGTGTCTAATAATGTTTTGGAAACTGAGTGTAGTAATTCCTACCTATTTGATCAGCGCCGTAGTTGTTTGTTGTAATATACTTATTAGAATCGTGTATATGATATTTGTTAAATGCGGATGTAGACTGGGATGCCCTGAAATAATTAGGGATATAATTTTCCCCTGTAAAATAAAAAATATGTTCCAGAGTGTGACGTTAGTTTGACACTTGATTGTACTCTGTGAGTATATCTATGATAGCCTAATAATCAGTAAATGTATAGACTATAAAAACGGTCATGTTTAAAATATTTTGCAAAGTGCAAATAGATACTTGGAGCACTATTGTATATGACAACATTTCTCTACTTTAATATCTAAAGCTGGTATATGCAGCCCTAATGTCTGCATATTAGAAAATGTTTTTAATGTATAAGGATAGTGACTCACTAGATTACTAGCAATTATTAGAATTGTGAAAAATTTAGAAAAGGAGAAAAAGGAGAAAAAAAAAGGAGAAAAAAAAAAGGAGAAAAAAAAAAAGGGGATAGGGCTCTGAAAAATAATAATAAATTTTTTTTTGAAAACTAACTGCAATACTATACTATTCTGATTCTGACTAGAGAATATAAATAATATATAATATAAATAATAACCGAATGGCTGGTTGTTATATTTATCCAGAAACAACGCCGAGTGTGTGTGAAGACTAACTACATCTAAATAAATAAATACAAAAATATAAAAATATATTTAGAAATATTTCCTGATAGAAAGTTAATAAAATGATTATTTAAAATTAATATCAGATTGTTTAAAATATGACATTAGGTATTACTAAAAGCTATATCCCTAAAATATACACTATAAAAATATTGTTGTGAAAATATCCGCTATTATAAAAAAAAAGGGCTAAAATGTAAAGAGTTAAAGATGAAAAAAAATATATATATATACACATGGGAGGCTTGGATCGACATAGATGTGAGTTATTAAGAAATATAAACTATATAATTCAGTTAAGTTGTTTTTGGTTAGAATTTATTTCTATTGGATATTAGTAGCCCACGATATTCACCTTATATATTATAAAATAGCTAGTGGGGAGAGGTGCTACATATATACATAGCATTAAAGGGCCACTGTAAGTAAATATTTTCTATGCCTGTTACTAACTAACTACCCCAAATACGCTTTTTATCAATAGCATTTCATTAACATATCTCTACCGTATATCAGAAATCTTGTCTGCAAATGTAATTGTTTTCCAAACCCACTCCGTGGGTATCCTTTGCTCTGTACCAATCCGTTTACAATACCTAGGTTTCAAAATGGCGCTTTAAACACAAAGTTATTGGTTTAAGTATTTTAAACATGCAGTGCTGAAAATAGTGGGCAGGATAATGTGACATCATTGGGGAATAAAAACAGAATTTATGTTTACCTGATAAATTACTTTCTCCAACGGTGTGTCCGGTCCACGGCGTCATCCTTACTTGTGGGATATTCTCTTCCCCAACAGGAAATGGCAAAGAGCCCAGCAAAGCTGGTCACATGATCCCTCCTAGGCTCCGCCTTCCCCAGTCATTCGACCGACGTAAAGGAGGAATATTTGCATAGGAGAAATCATATGATACCGTGGTGACTGTAGTTAAAGAAAATAAATTATCAGACCTGATTAAAAAAAACCAGGGCGGGCCGTGGACCGGACACACCGTTGGAGAAAGTAATTTATCAGGTAAACATAAATTCTGTTTTCTCCAACATAGGTGTGTCCGGTCCACGGCGTCATCCTTACTTGTGGGAACCAATACCAAAGCTTTAGGACACGGATGAAGGGAGGGAGCAAATCAGGTCACCTAGATGGAAGGCACCACGGCTTGCAAAACCTTTCTCCCAAAAATAGCCTCAGAAGAAGCAAAAGTATCAAATTTGTAAAATTTAGTAAAAGTGTGCAGTGAAGACCAAGTCGCTGCCTTACATATCTGATCAACAGAAGCCTCGTTCTTGAAGGCCCATGTGGAAGCCACAGCCCTAGTGGAATGAGCTGTGATTCTTTCAGGAGGCTGCCGTCCGGCAGTCTCGTAAGCCAATCTGATGATGCTTTTAAGCCAAAAAGAGAGAGGTAGAAGTTGCTTTTTGACCTCTCCTTTTACCAGAATAAACAACAAACAAGGAAGATGTTTGTCTAAAATCCTTTGTAGCATCTAAATAGAATTTTAGAGCACGAACTACATCCAAATTGTGCAACAAACGTTCCTTCTTTGAAACTGGATTCGGACACAAAGAAGGCACAACTATCTCCTGGTTAATGTTTTTGTTAGAAACAACTTTCGGAAGAAAACCAGGTTTAGTACGCAAAACCACCTTATCTGCATGGAACACCAGATAAGGAGGAGAACACTGCAGAGCAGATAATTCTGAAACTCTTCTAGCAGAAGAAATTGCAACCAAAAACAAAACTTTCCAAGATAATAACTTAATATCTACGGAATGTAAGGGTTCAAACGGAACCCCCTGAAGAACTGAAAGAACTAAATTGAGACTCCAAGGAGGAGTCAAAGGTTTGTAAACAGGCTTGATTCTAACCAGAGCCTGAACAAAGGCTTGAACATCTGGCACAGCTGCCAGCTTTTTGTGAAGTAACACAGACAAGGCAGAAATCTGTCCCTTCAGAGAACTTGCAGATAATCCTTTCTCCAAACCTTCTTGAAGAAAGGATAGAATCTTAGGAATTTTTATCTTGTCCCAAGGGAATCCTTTAGATTCACACCAACAGATATATTTTTTCCATATTTTGTGGTAGATTTTTCTAGTTACAGGCTTTCTGGCCTGAACAAGAGTATCAATGACAGAATCTGAGAACCCTCGCTTTGATAAGATCAAGCGTTCAATCTCCAAGCAGTCAGTTGGAGTGAGACCAGATTCGGATGTTCGAACGGACCTTGAACAAGAAGGTCTCGTCTCAAAGGTAGCTTCCATGGTGGAGCCGATGACATATTCACCAGGTCTGCATACCAAGTCCTGCGTGGCCACGCAGGAGCTATCAAGATCACCGATGCCCTCTCCTGATTGATCCTGGCTACCAGCCTGGGAATGAGAGGAAACGGCGGGAATACATAAGCTAGTTTGAAGGTCCAAGGTGCTACTAGTGCATCTACTAGAGTCGCCTTGGGATCCCTGGATCTGGACCCGTAGCAAGGAACCTTGAAGTTCTGACGAGAGGCCATCAGATCCATGTCTGGAATGCCCCACAATTGAGTAATTTGGGCAAAGATTTCCGGATGGAGTTCCCACTCCCCCGGATGAAATGTCTGACGACTCAGAAAATCCGCTTCCCAATTTTCCACTCCTGGGATGTGGATTGCAGACAAGTGGCAGGAGTGAGCCTCCGCCCATTGAATGATTTTGGTCACTTCTTCCATCGCCAGGGAACTCCTTGTTCCCCCCTGATGGTTGATGTACGCAACAGTCGTCATGTTGTCTGATTGAAACCGTATGAATTTGGCCTTTGCTAGCTGAGGCCAAGCCTTGAGAGCATTGAATATCGCTCTCAGTTCCAGAATATTTATCGGGAGAAGAGATTCTTCCCGAGACCAAAGACCCTGAGCTTTCAGGGGTCCCCAGACCGCGCCCCAGCCCACCAGACTGGCGTCGGTCGTGACAATGACCCACTCTGGTCTGCGTAAGCTCATCCCCTGTGACAGGTTGTCCAGGGACAGCCACCAACGGAGTGAATCTCTGGTCCTCTGATCTACTTGTATCGTCGGAGACAAGTCTGTATAATCCCCATTCCACTGACTGAGCATGCACAGTTGTAATGGTCTTAGATGAATTCGCGCAAAAGGAACTATGTCCATTGCCGCTACCATCAAACCTATTACTTCCATGCACTGCGCTATGGAAGGAAGAGGAACAGAATGAAGTATTTGACAAGAGTTTAGAAGTTTTGATTTTCTGGCCTCTGTCAGAAAGATCCTCATTTCTAAGGAGTCTATTACTGTTCCCAAGAAGGGAACCCTTGTTGATGGAGATAGAGAACTTTTTTCTACGTTCACTTTCCACCCGTGAGATCTGAGAAAGGCCAGGACAATGTCCGTGTGAGCCTTTGCTTGTGGAAGTGACGACGCTTGAATCAGTATGTCGTCCAAGTAAGGTACTACTGCAATGCCCCTTGGTCTTAGCACCGCTAGAAGGGACCCTAGTACCTTTGTGAAAATTCTTGGAGCAGTGGCTAATCCGAACGGAAGTGCCACAAACTGGTAATGCTTGTCCAGAAATGCGAACCTTAGGAACCGATGATGTTCCTTGTGGATAGGAATATGTAGATACGCATCCTTTAAATCCACCGTGGTCATGAATTGACCTTCCTGGATGGAAGGAAGAATTGTTCGAATGGTTTCCATTTTGAACGATGGAACCTTGAGAAACTTGTTTAGGATCTTGAGATCTAAGATTGGTCTGAATGTTCCCTCTTTTTTGGGAACTACGAACAGATTGGAGTAGAACCCCATCCCTTGTTCTCCTAATGGAACAGGATGAATCACTCCCATTTTTAACAGGTCTTCTACACAATGTAAGAATGCCTGTTTTTTTATGTGGTCTGAAGACAATTGAGACCTGTGGAACCTCCCCCTTGGGGGAAGCCCCTTGAATTCCAGAAGATAACCTTGGGAGACTATTTCTAGCGCCCAAGGATCCAGAACATCTCTTGCCCAAGCCTGAGCGAAGAGAGAGAGTCTGCCCCCCACCAGATCCGGTCCCGGATCGGGGGCCAACATCTCATGCTGTCTTGGTAGCAGTGGCAGGTTTCTTGGCCTGCTTACCTTTGTTCCAGCCTTGCATTGGCCTCCAGGCTGGCTTGGCTTGAGAAGTATTACCCTCTTGCTTAGAGGACGTAGCACTTGGGGCTGGTCCGTTTCTGCGAAAGGGACGAAAATTAGGTTTATTTTTGGCCTTGAAAGACCTATCCTGAGGAAGGGCGTGGCCCTTGCCCCCAGTGATATCAGAAATAATCTCTTTCAAGTCAGGGCCAAACAGCGTTTTCCCCTTGAAAGGAATGTTAAGCAATTTGTTCTTGGAAGACGCATCCGCTGACCAAGATTTTAGCCAAAGCGCTCTGCGCGCCACAATAGCAAACCCAGAATTTTTCGCCGCTAATCTAGCCAATTGCAAAGTGGCGTCTAGGGTGAAAGAGTTAGCCAATTTGAGAGCATGAATTCTGTCCAAAATCTCCTCATAAGAAGAATCTTTATTGAGCGCCTTTTCTAGTTCATCGAACCAGAAACACGCTGCTGTAGTGACAGGAACAATGCATGAAATTGGTTGTAGAAGGTAACCTTGCTGAACAAACATCTTTTTAAGCAAACCCTCTAATTTTTTATCCATAGGATCTTTGAAAGCACAACTATCTTCTATGGGTATAGTGGTGCGTTTGTTTAGAGTAGAAACCGCCCCCTCGACCTTGGGGACTGTCTGCCATAAGTCCTTTCTGGGGTCGACCATAGGAAACAATTTCTTAAATATAGGGGGAGGGACGAAAGGTATGCCGGGCCTTTCCCATTCTTTATTTACAATGTCCGCCACCCGCTTGGGTATAGGAAAAGCTTCGGGGGGCCCCGGGACCTCTAGGAACTTGTCCATTTTACATAATTTCTCTGGAATGACCAAATTCTCACAATCATCCAGAGTAGATAACACCTCCTTAAGCAGGGCGCGGAGATGTTCCAATTTAAATTTAAATGTAATCACATCAGGTTCAGCTTGTTGAGAAATTTTCCCTGAATCTGAAATTTCTCCCTCAGACAAAACCTCCCTGGCCCCCTCAGACTGGTGTAGGGGCACTTCAGAACCAATATCATCAGCGTCCTCATGCTCTTCAGTATTTTCTAAAACAGAGCAGTCGCGCTTTCGCTGATAAGTGGGCATTTTGGCTAAAATGTTTTTGATAGAATTATCCATTACAGCCGTTAATTGTTGCATAGTAAGGAGTATTGGCGCACTAGATGTACTAGGGGCCTCCTGTGTGGGCAAGACTGGTGTAGACGAAGGAGGGGATGATGCAGTACCATGCTTACTCCCCTCACTTGAGGAATCATCTTGGGCATCATTTTCTCTAAATTTTGTGTCACATAAATCACATCTATTTAAATGAGAAGGAACCTTGGCTTCCCCACATACAGAACACAGTCTATCTGGTAGTTCAGACATGTTAAACAGGCATAAACTTGATAACAAAGTACAAAAAACGTTTTAAAATAAAACCGTTACTGTCACTTTAAATTTTAAACTGAACACACTTTATTACTGCAAATGTGAAAAAGTATGAAGGAATTGTTCAAAATTCACCAAAATTTCACCACAGTGTCTTAAAGCCTTAAAAGTATTGCACACCAAATTTGAAAGCTTAAACTCTTAAAATAACGGAACCGGAGCCGTTTTTATATTTAACCCCTTTACAGTCCCTGGTATCTGCTTTGCCGAGACCCAACCAAGCCCAAAGGGGAATACGATACCAAATGACGCCTTCAGAAAGTCTTTTCTATGTATCAGAGCTAATCACACATGCATCTGCATGTCATGCTTCCCAAAAACAAGTGCGCAATAGAGGCGCGAAAATGAGGCTCTGCCTATGATTAGGGAAAGCCCCTAGAGAATAAGGTGTCCAATACAGTGCCTGCCGGTTATTTTACATAATTCCCAAGAATAAAATAATTCCTCAAAGCTATGAAGTATAAAATATGCTTATATATCAATCGTTTCAGCCCAGAAAATGTCTACAGTCTTAAAAGCCCTTGTGAAGCCCTTTTTTTCTTATGTAATAAAAATGGCTTACCGGATCCCATAGGGAAAATGACAGCTTCCAGCATTACATCGTCTTGTTAGAAATGTGTCATACCTCAAGCAGCAAAAGTCTGCTCACTGTTTCCCCCAACTGAAGTTAATTCCTCTCAACAGTCCTGTGTGGAAACAGCCATCGATTTTAGTAACGGTTGCTAAAATCATTTTCCTCTTACAAACAGAAATCTTCATCTCTTTTCTGTTTCAGAGTAAATAGTACATACCAGCACTATTTTAAAATAACAAACTCTTGATTGAATAATAAAAACTACAGTTAAACACCAAAAAACTCTAAGCCATCTCCGTGGAGATGTTGCCTGTACAACGGCAAAGAGAATGACTGGGGAAGGCGGAGCCTAGGAGGGATCATGTGACCAGCTTTGCTGGGCTCTTTGCCATTTCCTGTTGGGGAAGAGAATATCCCACAAGTAAGGATGACGCCGTGGACCGGACACACCTATGTTGGAGAAAGATATAACTTTTAGAACGTAATGAAACTTCGTTTTGGAGAAAATATAGGTCAGTAGGTTTTAATTAATGTTTATTAACTTTAATATGTTAGTTGTTTAGCTTAAAAATTATAACAGAAAGTAATCCTTTAAGTGTGATAGGCTGCAAGGTCGATGTCTTTATTTAGTCCCTTGGGGGCTAGTGTTTGAAAAGTATAGATCCAGAATGTTTCCTTCCTACGGATTTCCAATTCTCTATCACCTCCTCTTTTCTTCTCGGGTATATATTCGAGAATGGATCCTTTTAGACATCCCGGATCTTTATTATGTTTCTTAAAGGATTACTTTCTGTTATAATTTTTAAGCTAAACAACTAACATATTAAAGTTAAAGGACCAGTAAACACAGCAGATTTGCATAATCAACAAATACAAGATAACAAGACAATACAATAGCATTTACTCTGAATTTCAAATGAGTAGTAGATTCTTTTTTTAACACATTTCAAAGTTATGTATATTTCCACTCCCCCTGTACCATGTGATAGCAATCAGCCAATCACAAATGCATATACGTATAGTCTGAGTTCTTGCACATGCTCAGTAGGAGCTGGTGACTCAAAAAAAGTGTAAATATAAAAGAATATGCACATTATTTTTAATGGAAGTAAATTGGAAAGTTGTTTAAAATTACATGCTGTATCTGAATCATTAACATTTAATAAAACCTGAGTGTCCCTTTAATAAACATTAATTAAAACCTACTGACCTATATTTTCTCCAAAACGAAGTTTCATAACGTTCTAAAAGTTATATCTTTTATTCCCCAATGATGTCACGTTATCCTGCCAACTATTTTCAGCACTGCATGTTCAAAATACTTAAACCAATAACTTTGTGTTTAAAGCGCCATTTTGAAACCTAGGTATTGTAAACGGATTGGTACAGAGCAAAGGATACCCACGGAGTGGGTTTGGAAAACAATTACATTTGCAGACAAGATTTCTGATATACGGTAGAGATATGTTAATGAAATGCTATTGATAAAAAGCGTATTTGGGGTAGCTAGTTAGTAGCAGGCATAGAAAATATTTACTTACAGTGGCCTTTTAATGTAATGAGCAGAAAGATTATGTTTTTTTTCCCCTATTTCTATATTGTTGAGATGTTCCAGAAGACTTTTTTTATAAGGTCTAGTGGTGCGGCCTATATACTGTAGGCCACACCCATATTCCAAAATGTAGACCACATTTTCAGTGCGACAATTACATAGTGTATTTATTTCATAACTCTCTTTAGTAACAGCTGAAGTTATCATCTTTGTGGGTTTATTTTTCCCTAGATGGTGTTCGCAAGCCACGCAATTGCGTCTATTGCATTTATAAAATCCAATTGTCGACTTCTTTAGCCAGTTTTTTTTAGTATCTAGTTTGTCTTTCAATTGGCTGGGTGCTAGCATTTAACAAATATCAGATACACGATTCTAATAAGTATATTACAACAAACAACTACGGAGCTGATCAAATAGGTAGGAATTACTACACTCAGTTTCCAAAACATTATTACAGACACGTAGTTGTCAACCTTTAGAACCAATGGTATGAATTAACCACCACATGATGCCTTTACTACCACGCTATCAACCAATAGCATCAATGACTTAACATGTGATTTCAAGAGACCAATTGATAGAAGTTTTAGCGACGGGGGGTGCCGCCGCCCCGAGTCGGTCAATTTATACTGAGCTATTCAAGCATTCGGTAAATACCTCTGAGGAAGAAGGGTTAAAGTGTTTTATCCCTTCGAAACGCGTCAGGATTGTGTCTTACCTTATGCTAAGTTTGCACTGAGTGCATATTTCACCAGCACCGTGTTCCCGCATTCAAGCAAAAGGACTATTTTAAAGCTTTTAATTACCTCATAGTATTGAGGTCGTTTAATGTAAGCGTACATCTTTGTATTCTAATAAATAGTGTGATATTATAAAACAGTGTTGCACTATTGTATGTCCTTTTTCTTCTATGATTGCACGTACTATGGGAAAAGAGCGGTGAGAGGAGAGATCAGTATTGAAAGGATAACGCACCTCGAGTTTACAGCTGACACCGGGAAGGAGACTTATTTGTACACTACGCGGCACTTACCTCATGAGATTGAGGTGAAGGAGTGTAAGTAGGCTCCCAACTGGCACGTTGTGGACTGAGGAACTATCTACTTTAAGATCTACTTATTAGATATGGACTATTACTATATTAATCTATAGGAGTTTATATTTGTTTTTGGACGCATATTATTTTTTTTACTGTGTCTTATTTGTCCAGATATTTTGTTGGCCCTTTTTTATTTTATTTTATTCTATATATATTTATCACTTACTATTACTTTTTATTTTTATTTTATCAAATATATAATCAGTATTACAGCCAGTTTCTTGTGATCCTGGCCACTATTATCATAACGGTAGAGTGTTTCAATATTCCCTACTATCTGTCATAATCTATACTAATACCAACACAAGTACATATTTATTGCTCCATCTATCTAATACATTCATTAATTTTCTACCATATTATATGTGGGAGGTATATATTTGACATACATGTAGGAGTAATTATATCATATTATCATTACAGATTTTTTCACAATATCATTCTCTTGTGCTTGGTCACTATATATCAGCACTAACACTGTATTATATAGTCCTCTCATCCCAAATTGCAGCATACACTACACATTGGGCTATTTTCCAGAGTGTGGCGCCATTTGAATATATTCCCTTTTCCTATTTATTCACATAATCATAATTTATGTTTTCCTTCTTAATATAAGGAGAGTCCACAGCATCATTCCTTAATGTTGGTAAAACTATACTCAAGCTTTAGAGGACACTGAACAACAACGGGAGGGGTAAAAGAAAAGGTGGACCCTAATCTGAGAGCACCACAGCCTGCAAAACCTTTCTCCCAAAAGCTGCTTCAGCCGAAGCAAAAACGTCAAATTTGTAGAATTTTGAAAAAGTATGTAAGGAGGACCAGGTATCCACCTTACAAATCTGATCCATAGATGCCTTGTTCTTAAAGGCCCAAGAGGCTGCTCCAGTGGAATGAGCCGTAATCCTCTGAGGAGGTCTATGTCCCGCTGACTCGTAAGCTAAGTGTATAACACACCTCAACCAAAAAGATAAGGATTTAATGAAGAGGCCTTCAGACCCGTACGCTTTCCAGCGTGAAGATAAAATTTTAAAACTCGAACAACATCCAGATTATGTTAAACTATTATGTTAAGTAAACGTTTTTTCGAAGGAGGAGGATTAGGAAACAAAGAAGGAACCACAATCTTCTGATTGATGTTATGATCAGACACCACCTTAGGAAGAAAACCCCAAGCGGGTACGTAGGACAGCCTTATCAGTGTGGAACACTAGATAGAAAGGCTAAAATTGCAAGGCACCATTTCAGAAACTCGGCGTGCCGACGCAATAGGCAATAGAAAAAGAACCTTCCAGGACAACAATTTAATGTCAACCGAATGCATAGGCTCACATGGAGCCCGTTGCAAACATTTAAGAACAAGATTCAAACTCCAAGGTGGAGCGTTACATCTAAACACAGGTCTGATCCTGATCAGAGCCTTAATGAAGGATTGCACGTCAGGAAGCTCTGCAAGCCTCTTGTGCAGCAAAACAGAAAGGGCCAAAATCTGTCCCCTCAGGGAACTGGCAGAAAGGCCCTTCTCCAGACCATCTTGGAGAAAGGAAAGAATCCTGGCAGCCTTGACCTTATGCCAGGTGAAACCCCGCTCTTCACACCAGAACAAGTGAGCTCTCCACACCTTATTATAGATGCGACGAGTAACAGGCTTACAAGCCTGAATGAGAGTGTCAATAACCCTCTCAGAGAAACCTCTCTTGGCTAAGACTAAGCATTCAATCTCTACGCAGTCAGCCTCAGAGAATCTAGATTTTGATGAACAAAGGGACCCTGTTCCAGCAGATCCCTGCGACAAGGTAACCTCCATGGAGGAGATAAGGACATCCCCACCAGGTCCACGAACCACATCCTTCGCGGCCACGATGGAGCAATCAGAATCACTGATGCTTGCTCCTGCTTGATGTGGGCCACTACATGAGGGAGAAGTGGTAATGGCGGAAAAATGTAAATTAGATTGAACCTCCAAGGCACTGCAAATGCATCTATTTGCTATGCCTGAGGATCCCTGGACCGCGACCCATATCTGGGTAGCTTGGAATTGAGCCGGGATGCCATGAGATCTATCTCCTGCATCCCCCATCTGTTGCAAATCTCCGCAAACACCTCGGGATTGAGAGACCATTCCCCCGGATGAAAGGATTGTCTACTGAGGAAATCCGCTTCCCAGTTGTCCACACCTGGAACGTGGATCGCTGACATCGAGTAGTTGTGGGCCTCTGCCCATTCCAGAATCCGAGATACTTCTCTCATTGGAAGTTCCTCGTTCCCCCCTGATGGTTGATGTAAGCCACCAAGGTTATGTTGTCTGATTGGAATGTGATAAACAGGGACGATCACAGAAGAGGCTAAGCCTTCAGAGCATTGAATATCGCTCAAAGTTCCAAAATGTTGATTGGGAGGAGGGATTCCTCTAGAGTCCACAGGCCCTGTGCCTTCCTGGCACCTCAAACAGCTCCCCATCCGGATAGACTTGCGTCCATAGTAACAAGCTCCCAGCATGGTCCCAAGAAGGATGTCCCTTGGGACAGGTGATCTGGACAGAGCCACCAAGAGAGAAATTCTCTCGCCAGGTTGTCCAGAGAAATCTGCTGAGACAGATCCGAATGATCGCCGTTCCACAGTCTCAGCATGCACAGCTGAAGTGGTCTGAGATGGAATCTGGCAAAAGGAATAATTGGACCCCATGAGACCAATCACCTCCACACCAAGCCACAGAAGGCCTTAAGGAGGTCTGGAGGGCAAGATAAGCTGAAGTTAGCTTGTAACGTCTCTGGTCTGTAAGGACTATCCTCATGGATATGGAGTCAGGAATTCCACCTTAGTACTGGGAATAAGAGAACTCTTTTATAAGTTTATCTTCCATCCATGAGATCAAAGAAGAAATAGAAGAGCTTTCTAATGGTCTTCTGCCAGACGACAGGATGAAGCTTGAAACAGAATATCGTCCAAATATGGCGCTACTGCTATACCTCTGGTTCTGGCCACTGCAAGAAGAGCACCTAGAACTTTCGTAAAAACTCTTGGAGCAGTAGCTAGACCAAACGGAAGTGAAATAAACTGGAAGTGCTGGTCCAGGAACGCAAACCTTAGAAACCTGAAGTGTTCCTTGTGTATTGGAACGTGAAGGTAAGCATCATTCAGATCTATCGTGGTCATGAACTGTCCTTCCTGAACTAAGATGGACCTCATTGTCTCCATCTTGAACGAGGGAATGGATAGGAATTTGTTTAAGCACTTTAGGTCCAGAATCGGAAGGAAAGCTCCCTCCTTCTTTGGGACCACAAAAAGATTTGCGTAGCATATCAGGTACCGGTACATTGACTCCCAGGGAGGAGAGATCCCTCACGCACCCCAGAAAGGCTTCACTCTTTTCTGGCCTTGAAGACAGGTTTGACAAGAGGAATCTGCCCCTGGGGGAATGAGACTTGAAACCTATCCTGTATCCCTGAGCGATGACCTCCAGGACCCACAGGTCTTGCACGTCCCCAAAACAAGCGTCCGAAAAGAGCAACAGTCTGCCCCCTACAAGATCCAGAGCCGGATCGGGGCCGTCCCTTCATGCCGACTTTGACTCGGCGGGCTTCTTGTTTTGCTTGGATTTATTTCAGGACTGATCCAGCTTCCAAGTCCTCTTGGATTGCTCACGCTTTGCGGAGCGCTGCTTACGTTGGGATTTATCTGAACAAAAGGAACGAAAATTAGGACCTTGTCCCTTAGGTTTGTTCTTTTTATCCTGCGGTAAAAAAGGCACCTTTGCCTCCAGTGACAGTGGAGATAATGGAGTCCAGGCCTGGACCAAATATAGAATATTTCCTTTAAATGGGAGGAATAGAAGTCTTGACTGACTTCGAAGTCATGTCCGCAGACCAGGATTTCCGCCAGAGTGCCCTACGGGCTTGAACAGAAAAACCTGAAGCCTTAGCATTCAGGTGAATAATTTGCATCACAAATAAAAGAATTAGCTACCCTCAAGGCCTTAATTCTTTCCTGGATCATGTAGAGGGGACCCTGCACCTCGATCAACTCAGATAATAAGTCACACCAGCAGGTAGCCACTCCAGCAACCGCAGCAAGAGCTGCTGCCGGTTGAAACAAAATATCAGTTTGTTGAAACATCTTTTCTTAACAGAATTTCTATCTTCTTATCCATGGGCTCTTTAAACGACAAACTATCCTCAAGCGGGATAGTGGTGCGCTTAGCAAGCATGGAGATAGCGCCATCCACCTTGGGGATGGAACCCCACAACTCCAATTGAGAGTCCGGAACCGGGAACAATTTTTTAAAGGAAGAAGAAAGGGAAAATTAAGAAACAATTCTTTCCCATTCATTCTTAATAATGTTCTTTACGGGAACCGGGAAAGTTTGTGGTACAACCCTGTGCTTGTAAACCTTATCTAATTTAGGAATCAAAGGTTCCTCTAGCATTTTGGGCTCTTGAACCTCTAACGTAGCCAAAACTTCCTTTAACAGAGAGCGTAAATGCTCAATCCTAAATCTAAAGTCTGGTTCCTCCACAGCTGGAGGCTTAGAGGCAGCAGATTCCGACCCAAAAAGAGCACCCTCTGAAGTATCAGAGGCGCCTTCATCATCGGATAATCTTGTATCAGATAAATCCAATAAGCTAGTAGACGGCTCAGTGGATTCAAACATATTAACTTTCTTTGACGATTACTTTATCATGGCATGTGGAACATAATTGAGCAGGCGGGTATAAAGCGGCCTCCTCTCAATATAGACAGGTATTAGATTTAGGTAAAGAGGGAGTACCCTCTAATTCATCAGAATCCTCCATAGCTTGCGCTTATAAAGCAGACTATAGATAATAAGATAAAAACGGCACCTTTATACCCCCAATGGCTGGGGCACTCACCACCTCCTATGACCCAGGCCAAACAGAGAAACCGCTTCTTCTCTGGTAAACCACATGGTCAGGAAAGAGGAAATCAGTGTAACCACACCCGGTCACATGGGGCGCAATGCAGGACCACCCCTGCTATAATAAAAAAAAAAGCGCGCCAAGCCTTTCAGGATGCACAGCTTCCAAAAACAAAAGTAAAACCTGTACGTTCCAACATCTACCTGAGCCTTATCTCACACATGTCGCAGCATAATCATAATAAAATAAAATTATGTGATTAATCCTCCCCTGTTCAATAATCCCCTCCGGAGAAATTAACCCTTGATTCCATACAGATAAAAGGAGCCACACTGTGACCCTGTTTTCTTGCGTTATCATATGTGTATAAATAAAATGAAACGCTCTTACCAGAATCTATGCCGTGGAACAGAAACACAGCCTCTCAAGTTTGACAGTCTTGTAGCATCTCTTCTGACATGGACTTGAGTGATGGAAGCAGGCAGTGAAACTCGTCAACACTGATTGCTTAGGAGCTGTTAATACAAGTCTGGATGGGTTCGCAGAAAGACTTTCCCAGCATCTCCAGACTCTAACATTCGTCAATGCTCTCACTGAGAGGCTGACAAGACTACTTAAAACTTCAGTCCCATTTTTAAGGGTAGATACCCTTCATAAGCCTTCACTTGCGTCGACCTCTATAAATATTTAAATATATCTTTTATTATTAATATAACGTACATTCATCATTTCCTCTATAAATAAATATTTGACCAGTTTATCAACCTGAAAGCTGTCCAAATTTGTCTCCAATCCGCCGCCCGCATCAAAAAAACCTTCTCTCATTCTTGTGACAAATAAGCAATGGATCACTCCGATTGGTCCCGCATGGGCGTCCGAAAATTTAATTTTTACGCCCACATGTTGCTATGCAGTGGCTCTAATCCTATTGGCTGATTGGAAGCTTTCAGCCAATAGGTTTGCAAGGGACCCCATCTTGGATGACGTCACTTGCATTCAAGATCCAGTTGACGGCGGAGACCGTATTGAAGAGGAGCTCCTCGTCGAATGTCTTCAGGATGGACCCGCTCTGCGCCTGATGGATGAAGATAAGTGGATTGTCGGGGGTTAGTGTTAGGTTTATTTAAGGGTTTTTTTGGGTGGGTTTTATTTATTATGACCAGTAGGGTCTGGGCAGTAAAATGCCCTTTTAAGGGTAATGCCCATACAAATGCCCTTTTCAGGGCAATGGGGAGCTTAGGTTTTTTAGATAGGGTTTCTATTTTGGGGGGTTGGTTGTGTGGGTGGTGGGTTTTACTGTTGGGGGGTGTTTGTATTTTTCTTTACAGGTAAAAGAGCTGATTTATTTGGGGCAATGCCTCGTAAAAAGCCCTTTTAAGGGCCATTGGTAGTTTATTGTAGGCTAGGGTTTTTTTTTGGGGGGGGGGGGGGTAAGGCTATTAGATTAGGTGCAATTAGTTTTTTTGGTAATTTAGTAATTTTTTATTGTAGATTTAAATAATTTGAGTAGGGTTAGTTTTTTTTTTAATATGTAATAAAGTTAATTTAATTGGTGGTTTAATGTAATTGTAGTAAAATAGTTAGGGTGCGTTAATTAATTAATAGTTTAATATAGTTTAATTTAATTCTACAGGTAAGTTTTAATTTATTATAAGATAGGGATGTTGTAATTTTAATGTTAAGTTAGCGACTTGTTAGGTTTAGGGGTTACTAGCTTAATTTTGTTTATGGTGATGTGGGGGGCTGGCGGTTTAGGGGTTAATAGGTTTAGTTAGTGGTAGTGATGTGGAAGGCCAGGGGTTTAGGGGTTAATACTTTTATTTAGTTACGGTGGGGTCCGGGAGCGGCAGGATAGGGGTTAATAACTTTATTTAGGTTGCGGCGGGGTCCGGGAGTGGCGGGATAGGGGTTAATAACTTTATTTAGGTTGCGGCGGGGTCCGGGAGTGGCGGCATAGAGGTTAATAACTTTATTTAGGTTGTGGCAGAGTCCGGGGGCGGCGGGATAGGGTTAAACATTTTAGTATAGTGGCGGCGTTTAGTGACCGGGTATAAATAAAGTTGGGAAAAAGCCGAATAGCAACGAGATCAATGACTGTTAGTTAACAACAGTCCGCAGCTCATTGCCCCGTACTTGGTGCGCAGCTTTTTTTATAAATATGGAGAGCGTATTCAGGCCGCGGTTGCGATGTTAGGTGAGCGTATTGGTGCCGTCAAATGCAACAAAGTTGATGGCTTGATAGATAGGCCACATAGTGTATTTTTAATTTATATCATCAGGGTAGCTTCACTCCAAACTACCAGGAGAGAGACTTACAAAATCAGCCCGTTTATGGGTCTACCAGCTAGGTTAATTTATAGACAAACTAAGAAACCACATTAGTAAAACCAAGGTATTATGGGGTCCATGAAATGCTAGGTAGTTTATTTAACACCTCATCCTTTCAAAATAATAGCACTAATAAATGTCATTAGCTGCCAAGTCTTAAAAAAATAATACAACACCTCTGAAGTTCCTTTAAAGTTAAGAATACTGCTAACCCTGTTGATTATGCACTAAAAAAGCCAGATTAAAACAGATGTATCTGTAGTTCCTGTATTAACCTCCTCATGGTTTAGATAGAACATACAATTTTAAACAACTTTCCATTATATTTCTATTATCAAATTTTCTTTGTTTTTTTTGTTATTATTTGTTGAAAAGCAGGAAAGTAAGTGTGCATGTGTCTGCAGCACTATATGACAGCAGTTTTGGAACAATATTATACATTAGCAAAAGCACTCTATGGCAGCGTTATTTCCTGTCATGTGGTGCTCCAGTCATGTGCACATTACGTATCTATATATCTCTTCAACAAAGAATAACATGAAAATTAAGCAAATTTGATAATATAAGTAAATTGGAAACTTTTTTTAAATTGTATTCTCTATCTGAATCATAGAAGAAAAATTTTGTGTTTCATGTCCCTTTAAATAGAAAATAAAAATGTATAAAAAAAAATAATTAACAACTAATGTCATTTTCAGGCTAATCTACACTTTGATTACATCATTATAGCTAGCATTAGTGTTTAATATATCCCTACAATTGGCTCCATGCCCTGTTCATGCCTCTGATACACAGTGGTTGGATCTTAAATTATCTGCATAGTCTCTGACAAAAAAATAAGCCAAAAATAAGTTATTTTTTTATGCATTATGTATTGCTAAAGAACACATTTTCAATATATCCATGTTTCTGCATATTATTCAGGTTCTATACTAATAAGATCTCAAATAAAATTTATTGGTAAGAATCTGAACAAACTCCCGATTTTCCCTTTTCTCCTGCCTTGTTAAAAAGTAATCAGGCTGAATGGGAGACAGCTGAAAAGCTTCAATTGTATTTTACACCACTTTCAGTTACTGAACTGTACAACTGCTGACATTTCACATTTGGGGGGAAAAAAACATGAGTTTTACTATGGATGAGGGTATTGCATTTTGAGATTACATTGACAGAAAACTTTATGAAAAGCTAAAGAGCATGGTTTGAATCAAGGTGCAACATTATCACAACCCTATGTCTTATTTGTTCAAAGTCTGATAGTGTTGCTCAGCTGACCTAAATCTTCTTCATGGGCTCCTTAAACAACGAACTATCCTCCAGCGGGATAGTGGTGCGCTTATCAAGCGTGGAGATAGCTCCATCCACCTTAGGGACAGACCGCCACAATTCTAATTGAGAGTCTGGAACAGGGAACAATTTCTTAAAAGAAGGGGAGAAAGATGATCCAAGTCTCTCCCATTCATTCTGAATAATATTTGCCATCTTTACGGGAACCGGGAAAGTCTGTGGCACCACCCTATCCTCATAAACTTTGTCAAGTTTAGGAAAAGAAGGTTCCTCAGGTAATTTAGTTTCCGGAACCTATAACGTAGCCCAGTGCTTGACGAATATGTTCAAAAATTAGGAGCCAGTAAGAATATTTAGGAGCCAGGCATATTTTTAGGAGCCAGACAGTTGGATTTGTGTATAGATATATGGAAAATAACCCAAAAAGTTAGGAGCCAGGGGTAAAATTCTAGGAGCCAGTGGCTCCCAGGCTCCTGGGTTTGTCGAGCCCTGACGTAGCCTACACTTCCTTTAACAGAAAGTGTAAGTGCTCAATCCTAAATCTAAAGACTGGTTCCTCCGCAGCTGGAGGTTTAGAGGCAGCAGATTCTGACCCAGAAAGAGCCTCCTCAGAGGCGTCTTAATCAGCAGATAAACTAATATCAGATAAATCCAACAAATTGGTAGATGACTCTGGGAAGGATAGCAATATTTGACTTTTCACTTGCACTTAGCAGGGTGAGGTAAAAGCACTGAAGGCCGCAGACACTGCCGTTTGTAACTGTTCAGAAAAGTCTGGCGGTAAGAGGGCCCCTCTCGAAGGAGGATTAGCAGCAGCGCAATGGGAGGCTGCATGTGTAATAGAAGATGATTGCAGGGAACACACCTCACGCCCCTCAGAGGTGGATGGCTCAGTGGTACTAAACATCTTTGTCTTTTTAGATATAACTACCTTATTGAGGCATGTAGAACATAATTAAGCAGGCGGGTATACCGTAGCCTCCTCACAATAAAAACAGGTATTAGATTTAGGAAAAGATGGAGTACCCTCTAATTCATCAGAGTCCTCCATAGCTTTTGCTTTAAGATGGACAATAGAAACAAGATAAATGGCACCTTTATACTCCCAATGACCGGGGCACTCGCCACCTCCTATGACCCAGACTCCACAGAGAAACCGCTTCTTCTCCTGTAAACCGCACGGTCAGGAAAAAGGAAGTCAAAGAGACCACACCCAGTCACATGGAGTGCCATACAGGACCGCCCCCGCTCCAGGAGAGAAATGCGACAAAAAAAGGCCGCGCAGTTATCTCAAAAATGAAAGTAAAAGCTAAATGTTCCTGAGCCTCGTCTCACACATATCGCAGCATAAAACATAATAAAGCAAGTAATGTATAAATCCCCACTGTTCAATAGCCTCCTTCCGGAGATATTAACCCTTACAGATAAAACCCATACAGATAATAACTAAAACCCTTACAGATATTAACCCATACAGATAAAGAAGTCACACTGTGACCCTGTCTTCTTATGTTATCATATGAAACGATCTTACCGGAATTTCTGCCGTGGAACAGACACACAGCCTCTCAAGTTTGACAGTCTTGTAGCATTGCACCTGACATGGACTTGAGTGATAGAAGCAGGCAGTGAAACTCGTTAACACTGATTGCTTAGGAGCTGTTAATACAAGTCTGGATGGTTTTGCAGAAAGACTCTCCCTGCATCTCCAGACCCCAACATTCGTCAATGCTCTCACTGAGAGGTTGACAAGACTACTTGAAACTCCAGTCCCATACCAAAGAGTACTACCCTTCATAAGAAACTACTCCAAATCTTCTGACACTTCTCTGTCATCCTCCTGTGACAAAAAGCAAAGAATTTCTGCCGTGGAACAGACACACAGCCTCTCAAGTTTGACAGTCTTGTAGCACTGCACCTGACATGGACTTGAGTGATAGAAGCAGGCAGTGAAACTCGTCAACACTGATTGCTTAGGAGCTGTTAATACGAGTCTTGATGGTTTTGCAGATAGACTCTCCCTGCATCTCCAGACCCCAACATTTGTCAATGCTCTCACTGAGAGCTTGACAAGACTACTTGAAACTCCAGTCCCATACCAAAGAGTACTACCCTTCATAAGAAACTACTCCAAATCTTCTGACACTTCTCTGCCATACTCCTGTGACGAAAGGCAAAGCATGACTGGGGGATGAGGGGAGTGGGGGAGGTATTTAAGCCTTTGGCTGGGGTGTCTTTGTTGTCTCCTGGTGGCCAGGTTCTGAATTCCTACAAGTAAGAAATTAAGCCGTGGACTCTCCTCATATTAAGATGGAAAGAGAGTTCCCAATAAGGAGCCCCCAAAAGTCTAGCTCTAAGCATTCAGCCTTAAAGTTAATAAACAAAGGACATTGGACGGCTTAATATTGCAAAATGTAATAGTCATAATTCAATAAACCTACAAATATTATAAATAAAAATACTATAAATATTTTTTTCTTTTTCCTTTCAAGTTTATGTATTGCACTTGTTTATTTAAAAAATTATCCAATTCTGGGTTATTTACATTTGTTATTGCAGAATCTAATTTATGATAAAATAAATTCTGTTTACATTGAATGCCTTCTGTCAAAGCTAAGAATGCAGATATACTTTTATACCTTTGTAAGTCTTGCCTTTTACAGACGTTATGGTCTTTTTTTACTTTTCTGTATCTGGAATTGAATCTTAAATAAAAAATTTTTTAAAAAAATACTAAAATCCCTAATGGGCCCCACACTAATAAATTCCTTAAGATTTCAGTTCCACCAGCTTTTATGGTAATAGCTTGTTGCTTGGTGTTCTCATGCTCCTTACTTGTCCCTTTGTATCCACGCTGCTAGCCAGTATTACCACAGCTTCACTAGGGTTAGAGTCGTGGGGGGTTCCCATTGGGAGGTGCTGTACATCAGCGCGTCCTGATGAGTGTTTCACTCATCCGTGATAGTAGCTGGGAGTTTCTTTTAGGTGTGACGTAACTGACTATCCCCTTATATTCCTCTTCGCTGTTATGTACTCCTATTTTTTAAGATGGATCATTTCTTTAACATAATCACTGGAAATGATCAGATATCAGTAAAACAGTGAAGAGGAACATAAGGGGATGGAGGCAAAGTTACGTCACACACAGAAGAAGCTCCCCATCTTCTATCACGGAGGAGTGAAATGCGTATCAGGACGATTTGGTGTGAACCCCCCACAATGATCCTAGTGAAGCTGTGGTGATACTGACTAGCAGCGTGGATACAAAGGGACAAGTAAGGAGCATGAGCGCATAAAGCAACAAGGTATTACCATATATTCTGGTGGAGTTGAAACTTCCTGATGGCAGCCTCCCTGTGTTTGTATTAAGAGTGCATTATTTATTTCCATGGGCTCCGATCCTTTGGAACTTTATTCATAGCCTAATACAGTGCACTAGGGGTCAGAATGCAATCATGTAGTAAGTACGCTTACTGTTCTGTGGCCACTAAGAATTAAAGCACTTAAGTTAAAGGGACAGTCTAGTCCAAAATAAACTTTCATGATTCAGATAGGGCACGCAATTTTAAACAATTTTCTAATTTACTTTTATCACCGATTTTGCTTTGTTCTCTTGGTATTCCTAGTTGAAAGCTAAACCTAGGAGGTACATATGCTAATTTCTAAGCCCTTGAAGGCCGCCTCTTCTCTCGGGCATTTTGACACTTTTTCACCACTAGAGGGTGTTAGTTCATATGTGTCATATAGATAACACTGTGCTGACGCACGTGAAGTTCCAGGGAGAAAGCACTGATTAGCTAAAATTCTGTCTGTTAAAAGAACTGAAATAAGGGGGCAGTTTGCAGAGGCATAGATACAAGATAATCACAGAGGTAAAAAGTATATTTATATAACTGTGTTGGTTATGCAAAACTAGGGAATGGGTAATAAAGGGATTATCTATCTTTTAAAACAATACAAATTCTGGTGTAGATTGTCCCTTTAAGAATTAACTCTATGAATAATAAACTGAACTTGTGAGGAATTTATTAATGGTGCACCTCAATGTTTTTTGAGTAGCTGGCTACTATTGTTATTAGGGATTTTAGATTGTGAATATTACATTTTGCAATGCTAAGTTGTCCAATCTCCTTTGTTTATTAACTTTAAGGCTGAGAATTTTGTGGCCTTATTGGGAAACTCTATCCTCTTTTTGTAAGGTTGACTAAGCCTCTTCAACGCTGATTGCCTATGGAGCAGTTAATATGAGTTGGGATGGTTTTGCAGAAAGACTCTCCCTGCAGCTATGGACTAACTTTCATCCATGCTCTCACTGAGAGGCTGACAGGACTACTTGGAACTCCAGTCCCATCTCAAAGAGTACTACCCTCCATAAGAGTCTACTCCGAAATCTTCTGACACTTCTCTGCCAACCTCCTGTGACGAAAAGGCAAAGAATGACTGGGGTTAAGAGGAAGTAGGGGAGGTATTTAAGCCTTTGGCTGGGGAGACTTTGCCTCCTCCTGGTGGCCAGGTTCAGCATTTCCCAACAGTAAGGAATGAAGCCGTGGACTCTCCTTATATTAAGAAGGAAATTAACATTTTATTACCTTATCTCTTCTATATACAACTGGGAGTGTAATTTCTTCTGCTAGTTGTGTTCATAGCTTTGACCTAAGGCCAGAAAATTTCAGAATAGGTGTGGATACCACAGGCTAAATCAGCTTATTTCAAATGCTAATATAAGGATAAAATAAATACTTGTAAACAATTTAATACACCCCCGCAGGTAAAGTGAATAATTTGAAACAAATTAAAGGAGAACGTTTTTGAGTAAACTATCCCTTTAAAGTCTCAGGGGTTTTAATGATCTTGCTACAGTAGCGCAGCTGCTCACTATACAACTAGTGAATTGCAATGCCTGAACAAAGGGATACAGTTGTAATTGAGAGCTGAATGGAGGCTGCATGAATGTGCAACCCTAACAGTAAGCGAGCCCGCTCTTTATGTATAATAAGCATATAATAATAATAATAATGTTTCATATATCAAAATAAATTGTTTTGTTCTCCTGGTAATCTGTGTTGAAAGTTAAACCTAGGTAGGTTTATATTCTAATTTCTAAGCCTTTGAAGGCTGCCTCTTATCTTAGTGCAGTTGGAAAGTTATTCACAGCTAGACAGCGCTAGCTCATGTGTGTCATACAGATATCATTGTGCTCACTCCCGTGGAGTTATTTATGAGTCAGCACTAATTGGCTAAACTGCAATTCTGTAAAAAAAAAAAAAAAACAGAATTTATGTTTACCTGATAAATTTCTTTCTCCAACGGTGTGTCCGGTCCACGGCGTCATCCTTACTTGTGGGATATTCTCTTCCCCAACAGGAAATGGCAAAGAGCCCAGCAAAGCTGGTCACATGATCCCTCCTAGGCTCCGCCTACCCCAGTCATTCGACCGACGTTAAGGAGGAATATTTGCATAGGAGAAACCATATGGTACCGTGGTGACTGTAGTTAAAGAAAATAAAATATCAGACCTGATTAAAAAAACCAGGGCGGGCCGTGGACCGGACACACCGTTGGAGAAAGAAATTTATCAGGTAAACATAAATTCTGTTTTCTCCAACATAGGTGTGTCCGGTCCACGGCGTCATCCTTACTTGTGGGAACCAATACCAAAGCTTTAGGACACGGATGAAGGGAGGGAGCAAATCAGGTCACCTAAATGGAAGGCACCACGGCTTGCAAAACCTTTCTCCCAAAAATAGCCTCAGAAGAAGCAAAAGTATCAAACTTGTAAAATTTGGTAAAAGTGTGCAGTGAAGACCAAGTCGCTGCCCTACATATCTGATCAACAGAAGCCTCGTTCTTGAAGGCCCATGTGGAAGCCACAGCCCTAGTGGAATGAGCTGTGATTCTTTCGGGAGGCTGCCGTCCGGCAGTCTCGTAAGCCAATCTGATGATGCTTTTAATCCAAAAAGAGAGAGAGGTAGAAGTTGCTTTTTGACCTCTCCTTTTACCTGAATAAACAACAAACAAGGAAGATGTTTGTCTAAAATCCTTTGTAGCATCTAAATAGAATTTTAGAGCGCGAACAACATCCAAATTGTGCAACAAACGTTCCTTCTTTGAAACTGGTTTTGGACACAGAGAAGGTACGATAATCTCCTGGTTAATGTTTTTGTTAGAAACAACTTTTGGAAGAAAACCAGGTTTAGTACGTAAAACCACCTTATCTGCATGGAACACCAGATAAGGAGGAGAACACTGCAGAGCAGATAATTCTGAGACTCTTCTAGCAGAAGAAATCGCAACTAAAAACAAAACTTTCCAAGATAATAACTTAATATCAACGGAATGTAAGGGTTCAAACGGAACCCCCTGAAGAACTGAAAGAACTAAATTGAGACTCCAAGGAGGAGTCAAAGGTTTGTAAACAGGCTTGATTCTAACCAGAGCCTGAACAAAGGCTTGAACATCTGGCACAGCTGCCAGCTTTTTGTGAAGTAATACCGACAAGGCAGAAATCTGTCCCTTCAGGGAACTTGCAGATAATCCTTTTTCCAATCCTTCTTGAAGGAAGGATAGAATCCTAGGAATCTTAACCTTGTCCCAAGGGAATCCTTTAGATTCACACCAACAGATATATTTTTTCCAAATTTTATGGTAAATCTTTCTAGTCACAGGCTTTCTGGCCTGAACAAGAGTATCGATAACAGAATCTGAGAATCCTCGCTTCGATAAAATCAAGCGTTCAATCTCCAAGCAGTCAGCTGGAGTGAAACCAGATTCGGATGTTCGAACGGACCCTGAACAAGAAGGTCTCGTCTCAAAGGTAGCTTCCAAGGTGGAGCCGATGACATATTCACCAGATCTGCATACCAAGTCCTGCGTGGCCACGCAGGAGCTATCAAGATCACCGACGCCCTCTCCTGCTTGATCCTGGCTATCAGCCTGGGGATGAGAGGAAATGGCGGGAACACATAAGCTAGTTTGAAGGTCCAAGGTGCTACTAGTGCATCCACTAGAGCCGCCTTGGGATCCCTGGATCTGGCCCCGTAGCAAGGAACTTTGAAGTTCTGACGAGAGGCCATCAGATCCATGTCTGGAATGCCCCACAGGTGAGTGACTTGGGCAAAGATTTCCGGATGGAGTTCCCACTCCCCCGGATGCAATGTCTGCCGACTCAGAAAATCCGCTTCCCAATTTTCCACTCCTGGGATGTGGATAGCAGACAGGTGGCAGGAGTGAGACTCCGCCCAAAGAATAATTTTGGTTACTTCTTCCATCGCTAGGGAACTCCTTGTTCCCCCCTGATGGTTGATGTACGCAACAGTCGTCATGTTGTCTGATTGAAACCGTATGAACCTGGTCCTCGCAAGCTGGGGCCAGGCCTGGAGAGCATTGAATATCGCTCTCAGTTCCAGAATATTTATCGGTAGAAGAGATTCTTCCCGAGACCAAAGACCCTGAGCTTTCAGGGATCCCCAGACCGCGCCCCAGCCTATCAGACTGGCGTCGGTCGTGACAATGACCCACTCTGGTCTGTGGAACATCATCCCTTGAGACAGATTGTCCAGGGACAGCCACCAACGGAATGAGTCTCTGGTTCTCTGATTTACTTGTATCTTCGGAGACAAGTCTGTATAGTCCCCATTCCACTGACTGAGCATGCACAGTTGTAATGGTCTTAGATGAATGCGCGCAAAAGGAACTATGTCCATCGCCGCCACCATCAACCCGATCACTTCCATGCACTGAGCTATGGAAGGAAGAGGAACGGAATGAAGTATCCGACAAGAGTCCAGAAGCTTTGTTTTTCTGGCCTCTGTTAGAAAGATCCTCATTTCTAAGGAGTCTATAATTGTTCCCAAGAAGGGAACCCTTGTTGACGGGGATAGAGAACTCTTTTCCACGTTCACTTTCCAGCCGTGAGATCTGAGAAAGGCCAGGACAATGTCCGTGTGAGCCTTTGCTTGAGGAAGGGACGACGCTTGAATCAGAATGTCGTCCAGGTAAGGTACTACTGCAATGCCCCTTGGTCTTAGCACCGCTAGAAGGGACCCTAGTACCTTTGTGAAAATCCTTGGAGCAGTGGCTAATCCGAAAGGAAGCGCCACGAACTGGTAATGTTTGTCCAGGAATGCAAACCTTAGGAACCGATGATGTTCCTTGTGGATAGGAATATGTAGATACGCATCCTTTAAATCCACCGTGGTCATGAATTGACCTTCCTGGATGGAAGGAAGGATAGTTCGAATGGTTTCCATCTTGAACGATGGGACCTTGAGAATTTTGTTTAAGATCTTGAGATCTAGGATTGGTCTGAACGTTCCCTCTTTTTTGGGAACTATGAACAGATTGGAGTAGAACCCCATCCCTTGTTCTCTTAATGGAACAGGATGAATCACTCCCATTTTTAACAGGTCTTCTACACAATGTAAGAACGCCTGTCTTTTTATGTGGTCTGAAGACAACTGCGACCTGTGGAACCTCCCCCTTGGGGGAAGTCCCTTGAATTCCAGAAGATAACCCTGGGAGACTATTTCTAGCGCCCAAGGATCCAGAACATCTCTTGCCCAAGCCTGAGCGAAGAGAGAGAGTCTGCCCCCCACCAGATCCGGTCCCGGATCGGGGGCCAATATTTCATGCTGTCTTGGTAGCAGTGGCAGGTTTCTTGGCCTGCTTTCCCTTGTTCCAGCCTTGCATTGGTCTCCAAGCTGGCTTGGCCTGAGAAGTATTACCCTCTTGCTTAGAGGACGTAGCACCTTGGGCTGGTCCGTTTTTACGAAAGGGACGAAAATTAGGTCTATTTTTTGCCTTGAAGGGCCGATCCTGAGGAAGGGCGTGGCCCTTACCCCCAGTGATATCAGAGATAATCTCTTTCAAGTCAGGACCAAACAGCGTTTTCCCCTTGAAAGGAATGTTTAGTAGCTTGTTCTTGGAAGACGCATCAGCCGACCAAGATTTCAACCAAAGCGCTCTGCGCGCCACAATAGCAAACCCAGAGTTCTTAGCCGCTAACTTAGCCAATTGCAAAGAGGCGTCTAGAGTGAAAGAATTAGCCAATTTGAGAGCATTGATTCTGTCCATAATCTCCTCATAAGGAGGAGAGTCACTATCGAGCACCTTAAGCAGTTCATCAAACCAGAAATATGCGGCAGTAGTGACAGGGACAATGCATGAAATGGGTTGTAGAAGGTAACCCTGCTGAACAAACATCTTTTTAAGCAAACCTTCTAACTTTTTATCCATAGGATCTTTGAAAGCACAACTATCCTCTATGGGAATAGTGGTGCGTTTGTTTAAAGTAGAAACCGCTCCCTCGACCTTGGGGACTGACTGCCATAAGTCCTTTCTGGGGTCGACCATAGGAAACAATTTTTTAAATATGGGGGGAGGGAAGAAAGGAATACCGGGCCTTTCCCATTCTTTATTAACAATGTCCGCCACCCGCTTGGGTATAGGAAAAGCTTCTGGGAGCCCCGGCACCTCTAGGAACTTGTCCATTTTACATAGTTTCTCTGGGATGACTAAATTTTCACAATCATCCAGAGTGGATAATACCTCCTTAAGCAAAATGCGGAGATGTTCCAATTTAAATTTAAATGTAATCACATCAGATTCAGCCTGCTGAGAAATGTTCCCTAAATCAGTAATTTCTCCCTCAGACAAAACCTCCCTGGCCCCCTCAGATTGGGTTAGGGGCCCTTCAGAGATATTAATATCAGCGTCGTCATGCTCTTCAGTAACTAAAACAGAGCAGCCACGCTTACGCTGACAAGGGTTAATTTTGGCTAAAATGTTTTTGACAGAATTATCCATTACAGCCGTTAATTGTTGCATAGTAAGGAGTATTGGCGCGCTAGATGTACTAGGGGCCTCCTGAGTGGGCAAGACTCGTGTAGACGAAGGAGGGAATGATGCAGTACCATGCTTACTCCCCTCACTTGAGGAATCATCTTGGGCATCATTGTCATTATCACATAAATCACATTTATTTAAATGAATAGGAATTCTGGCTTCCCCACATTCAGAACACAGTCTATCTGGTAGTTCAGACATGTTAAACAGGCATAAACTTGATAACAAAGTACAAAAACGTTTTAAAATAAAACCGTTACTGTCACTTTAAATTTTAAACTGAACACACTTTATTACTGCAATTGCGAAAAAACATGAAGGAATTGTTCAAAATTCACCAAATTTTCACCACAGCGTCTTAAAGCCTTGAAAATATTGCACACCAATTTTGGAAGCTTTAACCCTTAAAATAACGGAACCGGAGCCGTTTTAAGCTTTAAACCCCTTTACAGTCCCTGGTATCTGCTTTGCTGAGACCCAACCAAACCCAAAGGGGAATACGATACCAAATGACGCCTTCAGAAGTCTTTTATAAGTATCAGAGCTCCTCTCACATGCGACTGCATGCCATGCCTCTCAAAAACAAGTGCGCAACACCGGCGCGAAAATGAGACTCTGCCTATGCTTTGGGAAAGCCCCTAAAGAATAAGGTGTCTAAAACAGTGCCTGCCGATATTATTATATCAAAATACCCAGATAAAATGATTCCTCAAGGCTAAATATGTGTTAATAATCAATCGATTTAGCCCAGAAAAAGTCTACAGTTTAAATAAGCCCTTGTGAAGCCCTTATTTACAATCGTAATAAACATGGCTTACCGGATCCCATAGGGAAAATGACAGCTTCCAGCATTACATCGTCTTGTTAGAATGTGTCATACCTCAAGCAGCAAGGGACTGCAAACTGTTCCCCCAACTGAAGTTAATTGCTCTCAACAGTCCTGTGTGGAACAGCCATGGATTTTAGTTACGGTTGCTAAAATCATTTTCCTCATACAAACAGAATTCTTCATCTCTTTTCTGTTTCTGAGTAAATAGTACGTACCAGCACTATTTGAAAATAACAAACTCTTGATTGAATAATGAAAAACTACAGTTAAACACTAAAAAACTCTAAGCCATCTCCGTGGAGATGTTGCCTGTACAACGGCAAAGAGAATGACTGGGGTAGGCGGAGCCTAGGAGGGATCATGTGACCAGCTTTGCTGGGCTCTTTGCCATTTCCTGTTGGGGAAGAGAATATCCCACAAGTAAGGATGACGCCGTGGACCGGACACACCTATGTTGGAGAAAACTGAAATAAGGGGCAAGTCTGTAGAGGCTTAGATACAAGGTAATCATAGAGGTAAAAAGTATATTTATATAACAGTGTTGGTTATGAAAAACTGGGGAATGGGTAATAAGGGGTTATCTATCTTTTTTAATAATAACATTTCTGGGTTAGACTGTCATTTTAAATTGAAACTAATACTGCAGAATTGTTTTTTTAGTTTCTACTAATCTTCACTGGCTGATCAGGAGAACTTCCTCCATTTTACTCTTGGAGAAGTAAGTTTCTCTTCAAGTAAACCTTATTTTTTTGAGGACAAGAATGAGATATAGATAGACAGATAGATTCAATTTTAAAATTAGATTTAAAATTCCTTTCTTCAAAAGAAACAAAGAAAAAAACATAATTTATGCTTACCTGATAAATTCCTTTCTTCTGTTGTGTGATCAGTCCACGGGTCATCATTACTTCTGGGATATAACTCCTCCCCAACAGGAAATGCAAGAGGATTCACCCAGCAGAGCTGCATATAGCTCCTCCCCTCTACGTCAGTCCCAGTCATTCGACCAAGAATCAACGAGAAAGGAGTAACCAAGGGTGAAGTGGTGACTGGAGTATAATTTAAAAGATATTTACCTGCCTTAAAACAGGGCGGGCCGTGGACTGATCACACAACAGAAGAAAGGAATTTATCAGGTAAGCATAAATTATGTTTTCTTCTGTTATGTGTGATCAGTCCACGGGTCATCATTACTTCTGGGATACCAATACCAAAGCAAAAGTACACGGATGACGGGAGGGATAGGCAGGCTCATTATATAGAAGGAACCACTGCCTGAAGAACCTTTCTCCCAAAAATAGCCTCCGAAGAAGCAAAAGTGTCAAATTTGTAAAATTTGGAAAAAGTATGAAGCGAAGACCAAGTTGCAGCCTTGCAAATCTGTTCAACAGAGGCCTCATTCTTAAAGGCCCAAGTGGAAGCCACAGCTCTAGTGGAGTGAGCTGTAATTCTTTCAGGAGGCTGCTGATCAGCAGTCTCATAGGCTAAACGTATTATGCTACGAAGCCAAAAAGAGAGAGAGGTAGCAGAAGCTTTTTGACCTCTCCTCTGTCCAGAATAAACGACAAACAGGGAAGAAGTTTGGCGAAAATCTTTAGTTGCCTGCAAGTAGAACTTGAGGGCACGAACTACATCCAGATTGTGTAGAAGACGTTCCTTCTTTGAAGAAGGATTTGGACACAAGGATGGAACAACAATCTCTTGATTGATATTCCTGTTAGAGACCACCTTAGGTAAGAACCCAGGTTTAGTACGCAGAACTACCTTGTCTGAGTGAAAAATCAGATAAGGAGAATCACAATGTAAGGCTGATAACTCAGAGACTCTTCGAGCCGAGGAAATAGCCATTAAAAACAGAACTTTCCAAGATAACAATTTTATATCAATGGAATGAAGGGGTTCAAATGGAACACCCTGTAAAACGTTAAGAACTAAGTTTAAACTCCATGGCGGAGCAACAGCTTTAAACACAGGCTTGATCCTAGCTAAAGCCTGACAAAAAGCCTGGACGTCTGGATTTTCTGACAGACGCCTGTGTAACAAGATGGACAGAGCTGAAATCTGTCCCTTTAATGAACTAGCTGATAAACCCTTTTCTAATCCTTCTTGTAGAAAAGACAATATCCTAGAGATCCTAACCTTACTCCAGGAGTAATGTTTGGATTCGCACCAGTATAGGTATTTACGCCATATTTTATGGTAAATCTTTCTGGTAACAGGCTTCCTAGCCTGTATCAGGGTATCAATAACCGACTCAGAAAAACCACGTTTTGATAAAATCAAACGTTCAATTTCCAAGCAGTCAGCTTCAGAGAAGTTAGATTTTGATGTTTGAATGGACCCTGTATCAGAAGGTCCTGTCTTAGAGGTAGAGACCAAGGCGGACAGGATGACATGTCCACTAGATCTGCATACCAAGTCCTGCGTGGCCATGCAGGCGCTATTAGAATCACTGATGCTCTCTCCTGCTTGATTTTGGCAATCAATCGAGGAAGCAGCGGAAAGGGTGGAAACACATAAGCCATCCCGAAGTTCCAAGGTGCTGTCAAAGCATCTATCAGAACCGCTCCCGGATCCCTGGATCTGGACCCGTAGCGAGGAAGTTTGGCGTTCTGGCGAGACGCCATGAGATCTATCTCTGGTTTGCCCCAACATCGAAGTATTTGGGCAAAGACCTCCGGATGAAGTTCCCACTCCCCCGGATGAAAAGTCTGGCGACTCAAGAAATCCGCCTCCCAGTTCTCCACTCCCGGGATGTGGATTGCTGACAGGTGGCAAGAGTGAGACTCTGCCCAGCGAATTATCTTTGATACTTCCACCATTGCTAGGGAGCTTCTTGTCCCTCCCTGATGGTTGATGTAAGCTACAGTCGTGATGTTGTCCGACTGAAACCTGATGAACCCCCGAGTTGTTAATTGGGGCCAAGCTAGAAGGGCATTGAGAACTGCCCTCAATTCCAGAATGTTTATTGGAAGGAGACTCTCCTCCTGATTCCATAGTCCCTGAGCCTTCAGAGAATTCCAGACAGCGCCCCAACCTAGTAGGCTGGCGTCTGTTGTTACAATTGTCCAGTCTGGCCTGCTGAATGGCATCCCCCTGGACAGGTGTGGCCGATGAAGCCACCATAGAAGAGAATTTCTGGTCTCTTGATTCAGATTCAGAGTAGGGGACAAATCTGAGTAATCCCCATTCCACTGACTTAGCATGCATAATTGCAGAGGTCTGAGGTGTAGGCGTGCAAAAGGTACTATGTCCATTGCCGCTACCATTAAGCCGATCACCTCCATGCATTGAGCTACTGACGGGTGTTGAATGGAATGAAGGACACGGCATGCATTTTGAAGCTTTGTTAACCTGTCCTCTGTCAGGTAAATCTTCATTTCTACAGAATCTATAAGAGTCCCCAAGAATGGAACTCTTGTGAGAGGAAAAAGAGAACTCTTCTTTTCGTTCACTTTCCATCCATGCGACCTTAGAAATGCCAGAACTAACTCTGTATGAGACTTGGCAATTTGAAAGCTTGAAGCTTGTATTAGAATGTCGTCTAGGTATGGAGCTACCGAAATCCCTCGCGGTCTTAGTACCGCCAGAAGGGCACCCAGAACCTTTGTGAAGATTCTTGGAGCCGTAGCCAATCCGAATGGAAGAGCTACAAACTGGTAGTGCCTGTCTAAGAAGGCAAACCTTAGATACCGGTGATGATCTTTGTGGATCGGTATGTGAAGGTAAGCATCCTTTAAATCCACTGTGGTCATGTACTGACCCTCTTGGATCATGGGTAAGATTGTCCGAATAGTTTCCATTTTGAACGATGGAACTCTTAGGAATTTGTTTAGAATCTTTAAATCTAAGATTGGCCTGAAAGTTCCCTCTTTTTTGGGAACCACAAACAGGTTTGAGTAGAACCCTTGTCCTTGTTCCGACCGCGGAACCGGATGGATCACTCCCATTATTAACAGATCCTGTACGCAGCGTAGAAACGCTTCTTTCTTTATCTGGTTTGTTGACAACCTTGACAGATGAAATCTCCCTCTTGGGGGAGATAATTTGAAGTCTAGAAGGTATCCCTGAGATATGATCTCTAGTGCCCAGGGATCCTGAACATCTCTTGCCCAGGCCTGGGCGAAGAGAGAGAGTCTGCCCCCCACTAGATCCGGTCCCGGATCGGGGGCTCTCGGTTCATGCTGTCTTTGGGGCAGCAGCAGGTTTCCTGGCCTGCTTGCTCTTGTTCCAGGACTGGTTAGGCTTCCAGCCTTGCCTGTAACGAGCAACAGCTCCTTCCTGTTTTGGTGCAGTGGAGGTTGATGCTGCTCCTGTTTTAAAGTTCCGAAAGGGACGAAAATTAGACTGTCTAGCCTTAGCTTTGGCTTTGTCTTGAGGTAGGGCGTGGCCCTTACCTCCTGTAATGTCAGCGATAATCTCTTTCAAACCGGGCCCAAATAAAGACTGCCCCTTGAAAGGTATATTAAGTAATTTGGAC
Source organism: Bombina bombina (assembly GCF_027579735.1). Taxonomy (NCBI): domain Eukaryota; kingdom Metazoa; phylum Chordata; class Amphibia; order Anura; family Bombinatoridae; genus Bombina; species Bombina bombina. The sequence continues at coordinate 112,365,030 of NC_069502.1, forward strand.
TTAGAAGTAACATCAGCTGACCAGGATTTTAGCCACAGCGCCCTACGTGCCTGTATGGCGAATCCTGAGTTTTTAGCCGTAAGTTTGGTTAAATGTACTACGGCCTCCGAAATGAAGGAATTAGCTAGTTTAAGGACTCTAAGCCTGTCCGTAATGTCGTCTAGCGTAGATGAACTAAGGTTCTCTTCAAGCGACTCAATCCAAAATGCTGCCGCAGCCGTAATCGGCGCGATACATGCAAGGGGTTGTAATATAAAAGCTTGTTGAACAAACATTTTCTTAAGGTAACCCTCTAATTTTTTATCCATTGGATCTGAGAAAGCACAGCTATCCTCCACCGGGATAGTGGTACGCTTAGCTAAAGTAGAAACTGCTCCCTCCACCTTGGGGACCGTTTGCCATAAGTCCCGAGTGGTGGCGTCTATTGGAAACATCTTTCTAAATATTGGAGGGGGTGAGAACGGCACACCGGGTCTATCCCACTCCTTAGTAACAATTTCAGTTAGTCTCTTAGGTATAGGAAAAACGTCAGTACTCGCCGGTACCGCAAAGTATTTATCCAACCTACACAGTTTCTCTGGTATTGCAACGGTGTTACAATCGTTGAGAGCTGCTAAGACCTCCCCTAGTAATACACGGAGGTTCTCCAATTTAAATTTAAAATTTGAAATATCTGAGTCCAATCTGTTTGGATCAGAACCGTCACCCACAGAATGAAGCTCTCCGTCCTCATGCTCTGCGAGCTGTGACGCAGTATCAGACATGGCCCTAGCATTGTCAGCGCACTCTGTTCTCACCCCAGAGTGATCACGCTTGCCTCTTAGTTCTGGTAATTTAGACAAAACTTCAGTCATAACAGTAGCCATATCTTGTAATGTTATCTGTAATGGCCGCCCAGATGTACTAGGCGCCAAAATATCACGCACCTCCCGGGCGGGAGATGCAGGTACTGCCGCGTGAGGCGAGTTAGTCGGCATAACTCTCCCCTCGCTGTTTGGTGAAATTTGTTCACATTGTACAGATTGACTTTTATTTAAAGTAGCATCAATACAGTTAGTACATAAATTTCTATTGGGCTCCACCTTGGCATTGGAACAAATGACACAGATATCTTCCTCTGAGTCAGACATGTTTAACACACTAGCAAAAAACTTACAACTTGGTTATAATCTTTTTTAGCAAAAAACGTACTGTGCCTCAAAGAGGTACTAACGATTAAATGACAGTTGAAATAGTGAACTGAAAAACAGTTATCGCATCAAACTTTAAAACAACAAAACTTTTAGCAAAGGTTTGTTCCCATTAGTAAAATAACAATAATTAAATTTGACATAAAAAATACAAAGCAACGTTTTTATTCACAGTCACTATAAGAATTCTCACAGCTCTGCTGAGAGAATTTACCTCCCTTCAAAGAAGTTTGAAGACCCCTGAGATCTATCAGAGATGAACCGGATCATGCAGGAAATATAAAAGTAACTGACTGGTATTTTTTGATGCGTAGCAAAGAGCGCCAAAAACGGCCCCTCCCTCTCCCACACAGCAGTGAAGAGAAACGAAACTGTCACAATTAAAGCAAAAAAACTGCCAAGTGGAAAATAATGCCCAAATATTTATTCACACAGTACCTCAGCAATGTAAACGATTCTACATTCCAGCAAAAACGTTTAACATGATAAATAGTTATTAAAAAGGATTAGTGACCTTTAACAGAGTAGTTCCGGTGAAATACCATCCCCAGAATACTGAAGTGTATACATACATGTCATTTTAACGGTATGGCAGGATTTTCTCATCAATTCCATTCAGAAAATAAAAACTGCTACATACCTCAATGCAGATTCATCTGCCCGCTGTCCCCTGATCTGAAGCCTTTACCTCCCTCAGATGGCCGAGAACAGCAATATGATCTTAACTACTCCGGTTAAAATCATAGTAAAAAACTCTGACAGATTCTTCCTCAAACTCTGTCAGAGAAGTAATAACACGCTCCGGTGCTATTTTAAAATAACAAACTTTTGATTGAAGTCATAAAACTAAGTATAATCACCATAGTCCTCTCACACATCCTATCTAGTCGTTGGGTGCAAGAGAATGACTGGGACTGACGTAGAGGGGAGGAGCTATATGCAGCTCTGCTGGGTGAATCCTCTTGCATTTCCTGTTGGGGAGGAGTTATATCCCAGAAGTAATGATGACCCGTGGACTGATCACACATAACAGAAGAAATTAACTACAGATTACTTTGAAAGGGACATTGTATTTATATTTTTAAAGCAACACTGTATATATCTTTTAATGTGAAATTCCTCTTTTGGATGAAGAAAAGTTAAATTGATTTTTTTTAATCTCATGTTCCTGTCCTGAATAAACACTAATGTTTAGACGCTGAGGATTAGCAGGAGGTACAAAACTGCCATTTTAGTTCCAATTTGCACTTAAAGGGACAGTCAAGTCCAAAATAAACTTTCAAGATTCAAATAGGGCATGTAACTTTCCAATTTACTTTTATCACCAATTGACGTTTTTCTCTTGGTATTATTAGTTGAAAGATAAACCTAGGTAGGCTCATATGCTAATTTCTTAGACCTTGAAGGCCACCTCTTATGTGAATGCATTTTAACAGTTTTTCACAACTAGAGGGTGTTAGTTCATGTGTTTCATAAAGATAACATTGAGCTCACACACGATAAGTTACCTAGGAGTAAGAAGGGTTATAGAGAGGAGCGCCAATTAAGTCAAGGTCTGGTGTGTGTGTGTGAGTAGTGTGTTCACACTAGAGCGATAGAAATCCCTTATGGTGGGGGTTGTTTCTAATGTTAGGTGTAGATGCTTATGTGGTAGTAAGACACCTAGAAGATGGATATGAAATATCTAGTATAACACAATTTATTACAATTTTACAAATACAATGTATGACTTATAAACATGGATCCATGGTTAGGCTGACCATATTGCCGCTTTAAGAAGGAACACTTATGAAAAATACATATGTGAGGGTTCTTATACACAACCATTTCTTTAAACAGCCCTGAAAACAGCCCTGACATATGTATTTTTCATATGTGTCCCTTTTTAAAGCGGCAATATGGTCAGCCTATCCATGGTACATAATAAAAATTTATAAAAAATATATATAATATGGAGGGTGGTAAAACTACTAGCAAAAATTAAAAAAGTAAACGACTGATTAGTGGATTGGTGTCCACTAAATTTGAGATTAGATTTAGAGCAAAAAGAATATATGGCTCAAAAAGGTGTCCTATGTGAACAGAATCTTATACATATAAATGCAGAACTTAACTCTAAATCATATATAAACAAGAACCATATGTGAAAAATGGTATGCAGTGAAAAATAAAAATAAAAATAAGATAAAGTTAAAAAATGAAAATGAAAATGAAAAAGGTGATCAAAAACAGACTAGTGTGTACACATCTAGAAAAACAGAATTTATGCTTACCTGATAAATTACTTTCTCCAACGGTGTGTCCGGTCCACGGCGTCATCCTTACTTGTGGGATATTCTCTTCCCCAACAGGAAATGGCAAAGAGCCCAGCAAAGCTGGTCACATGATCCCTCCTAGGCTCCGCCTACCCCAGTCATTCGACCGACGTACAGGAGGAAATATGCATAGGAGAAACCATATGATACCGTGGTGACTGTAGTTAGAGAAAATAATTCATCAGACCTGATTAAAAAAACCAGGGCGGGCCGTGGGCCGGACACACCGTTGGAGAAAGTAATTTATCAGGTAAGCATAAATTCTGTTTTCTCCAACATAGGTGTGTCCGGTCCACGGCGTCATCCTTACTTGTGGGAACCAATACCAAAGCTTTAGGACACGGATGAAGGGAGGGAGCAAATTAGGTCACCTAAATGGAAGGCACCACGGCTTGCAAAACCTTTCTCCCAAAAATAGCCTCTGAAGAAGCAAAAGTATCAAATTTGTAAAATTTGGCAAAAGTGTGCAGTGAAGACCAAGTCGCTGCCTTACATATCTGGTCAACAGAAGCCTCGTTCTTGAAGGCCCATGTGGAAGCCACAGCCCTAGTGGAATGAGCTGTGATTCTTTCAGGAGGCTGCCGTCCGGCAGTCTCATAAGCCAATCGGATAATGCTTTTAAGCCAAAAAGAAAGAGAGGTAGAAGTTGCTTTTTGACCTCTCCTTTTACCAGAATAAACAACAAACAAAGACGATGTTTGTCTGAAATCTTTAGTGGCCTCTAAATAGAATTTTAGAGCACGGACTACGTCCAAATTGTGTAACAAACATTCCTTCTTTGAAACTGGATTCGGACACAAAGAAGGTACAACTATCTCCTGGTTAATATTCTTGTTGGAAACAACTTTCGGAAGAAAACCAGGCTTAGTACGCAAAACCACCTTATCTGCATGGAACACCAGATAGGGCGGAGAACACTGCAGAGCAGATAACTCAGAAACTCTTCTAGCAGAAGAAATTGCAACCAAAAACAAAACTTTCCAAGATAATAACTTAATATCTACGGAATGTAAGGGTTCAAACGGAACCCCTTGAAGAACTGAAAGAACTAGATTAAGACTCCAGGGAGGAGTCAAAGGTCTGTAAACAGGCTTGATTCTAACCAGAGCCTGAACAAACGCTTGAACGTCTGGCACAGCTGCCAGCCTTTTGTGAAGTAAAACAGATAACGCAGAGATCTGTCCCTTCAGAGAACTTGCAGATAATCCTATCTCCAAACCTTCTTGTAGAAAGGATAGAATCTTAGGAATTTTTATCTTGTTCCATGGGAATCCTTTAGATTCACACCAACAGATATATTTTTTCCATATCTTATGGTAAATTTTTCTAGTTACAGGCTTTCTAGCCTGAATCAGAGTATCTATTACAGAATCTGAAAACCCACGCTTTGATAAAATCAAGCGTTCAATCTCCAAGCAGTCAGTTGGAGGGAGACCAGATTCGGATGTTCGAATGGACCCTGAACAAGAAGGTCCTGTCTCAAAGGTAGCTTCCATGGTGGAGCCGATGACATATTCACCAGGTCTGCATACCAAGTCCTGCGTGGCCACGCAGGAGCTATCAAGATCACCGAAGCCCTCTCCTGATTGATCCTGGCTACCAGCCTGGGAATGAGAGGAAACGGTGGGAATACATAAGCTAGGTTGAAGGTCCAAGGTGCTACTAGTGCATCTACTAGAGTCGCCTTGGGATCCCTGGATCTGGACCCGTAACAAGGAACCTTGAAGTTCTGACGAGAGGCCATCAGATCCATGTCTGGAATGCCCCATAATTGAGTTATTTGGGCAAAGATATCCGGGTGGAGTTCCCACTCCCCCGGATGGAATGTCTGACGACTCAGAAAATCCGCTTCCCAATTTTCCACTCCTGGGATGTGGATTGCAGACAAGTGGCAGGAGTGATCCTCCGCCCATTGAATTATCTTGGTCACTTCCTCCATCGCCAGGGAACTCCTTGTTCCCCCCTGATGGTTGATATATGCAACTGTCGTCATGTTGTCTGATTGAAACCTTATGAATTTGGCCTTTGCTAGATGAGGCCAAGCTTTGAGAGCATTGAATATCGCTCTCAGTTCCAGAATGTTTATCGGGAGAAGAGATTCTTCCCGAGACCATAGACCCTGAGCTTTTAGGGGTTCCCAGACCGCGCCCCAGCCCACCAGACTGGCGTCGGTCGTGACAATGACCCACTCTGGTCTGCGGAAGCTCATTCCCTGTGACAGGTTGTCCAGGATCAGCCACCAACGGAGTGAATCTCTGGTCCTTTGATCTACTTGAATCGTCGGAGACAAGTCTGTATAATCCCCATTCCACTGTCTGAGCATGCACAGTTGTAATGGTCTTAGATGAATTCGTGCAAAAGGAACTATGTCCATTGCTGCAACCATCAATCCTATTACTTCCATGCACTGCGCTATGGAAGGACGAAGAACAGAATGAAGTACTTGACAAGAGCTTAGAAGTTTTGATTTTCTGACCTCTGTCAGAAAAATCCTCATTTCTAAGGAGTCTATTATTGTTCCCAAGAAGGGAACTATTGTTGACGGGGAAAGAGAACTTTTTTCTATGTTCACTTTCCATCCGTGAGATCTGAGAAAGGCTAGGACGATGTCCGTATGAGCCTTTGCTTTTGACAGAGACGACGCTTGAATCAGGATGTCGTCCAAGTACGGTACTACTGCAATGCCCCTTGGTCTTAGAACCGCTAGAAGGGACCCTAGTACCTTTGTGAAAATTCTCGGAGCAGTGGCTAATCCGAATGGAAGTGCCACAAACTGGTAATGCTTGTCCAGAAAAGCGAACCTTAGGAACTGATGATGTTCCTTGTGGATAGGAATATGTAGGTACGCATCCTTTAAATCCACCGTGGTCATAAATTGACCTTCCTGGATGGTAGGAAGGATCGTTCGAATGGTTTCCATTTTGAACGATGGAACCCTGAGAAATTTGTTTAGGATCTTGAGATCTAAAATTGGTCTGAATGTTCCCTCTTTTTTGGGAACTATGAACAGGTTGGAGTAAAACCCCATCCCTTGTTCTCCTATTGGAACTGGATGAATTACTCCCATCTTCAACAGGTCTTCTACACAATGTAAGAATGCCTGTCTTTTTATTTGGTTTGAAGATAATTGAGACCTGTGGAACCTTCCCCTTGGGGGTAGTTCCTTGAATTCCAGGAGATAACCTTGAGAAACTATTTCTAGTGCCCAAGGATCCTGAACATCTCTTGCCCAGGCCTGAGCAAAGAGAGAAAGTCTGCCCCCCACCAGATCCGGTCCCGGATCGGGGGCCATCCCTTCATGCTGTTTTGGTAGCAGTGGCAGGCTTCTTGGCCTGCTTACCCTTGTTCCAGCCTTGCATCGGTCTCCAGGCTGGTTTGGGTTGAGAAGTATTACCCTCTTGCTTAGAGGATGTAGAAGTAGAGGCTGGTCCGTTTCTGCGAAAGGGACGAAAATTAGGCTTATTTCTAGCCTTAAAAGACCTATCCTGAGGAAGGGCGTGGCCCTTTCCCCCGGTGATGTCTGAAATAATCTCTTTCAAATCAGGACCAAACAGTGTCTTGCCCTTGAAAGGGATGTTAAGCAATTTTGTCTTGGAAGACACATCCGCTGACCAAGACTTTAGCCAAAGCGCTCTGCGCACCACGATAGCAAACCCTGAATTTTTCGCCGCTAATCTAGCTAATTGTAAAGCGGCATCTAGAATAAAAGAGTTAGCCAATTTAAGTGCTTGAACTCTGTCCATAACCTCCTCATACGAAGATTCTTTATTGAGCGACTTTTCTAGTTCTTCGAACCAGAAACACGCTGCCGTAGTGACAGGAACAATGCATGAAATTGGTTGTAGAAGGTAACCTTGCTGAACAAACATCTTTTTAAGCAAACCCTCTAATTTTTTATCCATAGGATCTATGAAAGCACAACTATCTTCTATGGGAATAGTAGTGCGTTTGTTTAGAGTAGAGACCGCCCCCTCGACCTTAGGGACTGTCTGCCATAAGTCCTTTCTGGGGTCCACTATAGGAAATAATTTCTTAAATATAGGGGGAGGAACAAAAGGTATGCCGGGCCTTTCCCATTCCTTATTTACTATGTCCGCCACCCGCTTGGGTATAGGAAAAACATCGGGGGGCACCGGAACCTCTAGGAACTTGTCCATCTTACATAATTTCTCTGGAATTACCAAATTGTCACAATCATCCAGAGTAGATAATACCTCCTTAAGCAGTGCGCGGAGATGTTCTAATTTAAATTTAAATGTTACAACATCAGGTTCAGCTTGTTGAGAAATTTTTCCTGAATCTGAAATTTCTCCCTCAGACAAAACCTCCCTCCTGGCCCCTTCAGATTGGTGTGAGGGTATGTCAGAAACGTTATCATCAGCGTCCTCTTGCTCTTCAGTGTTTAAAACAGAGCAATCGCGCTTTCTCTGATAAGTAGGCATTTTAGATAAAATATTTGCAATAGAATTATCCATAACAGCCGTTAATTGTTGCATAGTAATAAGTATTGGCGCACTAGATGTACTAGGGGCCTCTTGTGTGGGCAAAACTGGTGTAGACACAGAAGGGGGTGATGCAGTACCATGCTTACTCCCCTCATCTGAAGAATCATCTTGGGCACTATTATTATCTGTGGCATCATTGTCCCTACTTTGTTTGGACACTATGTCACAATTATCACATATATTTAAATGGGGAGACACATTGGCTTTCATACATATAGAACATCGCTTATCTGATGGTTCAGACATGTTAAACAGGCTTAAACTTGTCAACAAAGCACAAAAAACGTTTTAAAATAAAACCGTTACTGTCACTTTAAATTTTAAACAGAACACACTTTATTACTGAATATGCGAAAAAGCATGAAGCAATTGTTCAAAGTTCACCAAAATTTCACCACAGTGTCTTAAAGCCTTAAAAGTATTGCACACCAAATTTGAAAGCTTTAACCCTTAAAATAACGGAACCGGAGCCGTTTTTACATTTAACCCCTATAGAGTCCCAGCTATAGCCTTTGCTGAGACCCAACCAAGCCCAGAGGGGAATACGATACCAAATGACGCCTTCTATGAGCTTTTTCAGTGGTTCTTAGCTCCTCACACATGCATCTGCATGCCTTGCTTTCCAAAAACAACTGCGCATTAGTGGCGCGAAAATGAGGCTCTGCCTATAACTAGAGAAGGCCCCCATCTGAAAAAGGTGTCCATACAGTGCCTGACGTTTTTTTAACAACAATCCCCAAGATTATAATAACTATAAAGAGTTATAATCTGTCAAATATGCTTAGCAAAGTAAACGTTTTAGCCCAGAAAAATGTCTACCAGTTTTTTAAGCCCTTATAAAGCCCTTTATTCTTTTACTTAATCTAAGAAAATGGCTTACCGGTCCCCATAGGGAAAATGACAGCCTTCCAGCATTACAAAGTCTTGTTAGAAATGTGGCCAGTCATACCTCAGGCAGAAAAGTCTGCCAACTGCTTCCCCCATCTGAAGTTACTTCATCTCAACAGTCCTGTGTGGAAACAGCAATCGATTTTAGTAACGTTTGCTAAAATCATCTTCCTCTTACAAACAGAAATCTTCTTCTCTTTTCTGTTTCAGAGTAAATAGTACATACCAGCACTATTTTAAAATAACAAACACTTGATTGAAGAATAAAAACTACATTTAAACACCAAAAAACTCTTAGCCATCTCCGTGGAGATGTTGCCTGTGCAACGGCAAAGAGAATGACTGGGGTAGGCGGAGCCTAGGAGGGATCATGTGACCAGCTTTGCTGGGCTCTTTGCCATTTCCTGTTGGGGAAGAGAATATCCCACAAGTAAGGATGACGCCGTGGACCGGACACACCTATGTTGGAGAAAATGTGATATCAGAAAACAATGTGATATCAAAAATTGTTAATGTGATGTAATCTCAAAAATTAAAAATTGAAAAAGGAAATCACATACCATAAAGTGTGTAATCCAGTGATTGAGAACATGTGTCAACAAAAATGTGAAACTATGCACACTTAATCGACAATGATAACTAAATTAAGGGCAGTTAACAATTATTTAAGCTTAGATAATGAACAAATATTTAAGGATACAATCAAAAGGTTATACAAAATAATAACAGTGTGGTTTTAATCCTAATAACTATATGTCCTGAAAAGAGTCCATATAAAATGTCTCTTGTCTTCCAATGTGTCCTATTAATCCAATGTGAAGATAGTTCAAATGCCTCAATTCCCAGGCATTAAAAGCAAAAAAGATAAAAATAACAATAAAAATATAGCGATAAAAGGGAGCAATGAAAGGGCTGGGATATCCTCAAAGCCTAGAAATAAAGAAACATAACATAGTATAATACTGTTAAAAATATAAATAGATCAAGAAATATAGCTCACCATATAAATGTCAACGCGTTTCGGCCCACTGCTTGGGCCTTTCTCAAGACTAGTATATGTACTAGTCTTGAGAAAGGCCCAAGCAGTGGGCCGAAACGCGTTGACATTTATATGGTGAGCTATATTTCTTGATCTATTTATATTTTTAACAGTATTATACTATGTTATGTTTCTTTATTTCTAGGCTTTGAGGATATCCCAGCCCTTTCATTGCTCCCTTTTATCGCTATATTTTTATTGTTATTTTTATCTTTTTTGCTTTTAATGCCTGGGAATTGAGGCATTTGAACTATCTTCACATTGGATTAATAGGACACATTGGAAGACAAGAGACATTTTATATGGACTCTTTTCAGGACATATAGTTATTAGGATTAAAACCACACTGTTATTATTTTGTATAACCTTTTGATTGTATCCTTAAATATTTGTTCATTATCTAAGCTTAAATAATTGTTAACTGCCCTTAATTTAGTTATCATTGTCGATTAAGTGTGCATAGTTTCACATTTTTGTTGACACATGTTCTCAATCACTGGATTACACACTTTATGGTATGTGATTTCCTTTTTCAATTTTTAATTTTTGAGATTACATCACATTAACAATTTTTGATATCACATTGTTTTCTGATATCACATTTTTCTAGATGTGTACACACTAGTCTGTTTTTGATCACCTTTTTCATTTTCATTTTTTATCTTTATCTTATTTTTATTTTTATTTTTCACTGCATACCATTTTTCACATATGGTTCTTGTTTATATATGATTTAGAGTTAAGTTCTGCATTTATATGTATAAGATTCTGTTCACATAGGACACCTTTTTGAGCCATATATTCTTTTTGCTCTAAATCTAATCTCAAATTTAGTGGACACCAATCCACTAATCAGTCGTTGACTTTTTTAATTTTTGCTAGTAGTTTTACCACCCTCCATATTATATATATTTTTTATACATTTTTATTATGTACCATGGATCCATGTTTATAAGTCATACATTGTATTTGTAAAATTGTAATAAATTGTGTTATACTAGATATTTCATATCCATCTTCTAGGTGTCTTACTACCACATAAGCATCTACACCTAACATTAGAAACAACCCCCACCATAAGGGATTTCTATCGCTCTAGTGTGAACACACTACTCACACACACACACCAGACCTTGACTTAATTGGCGCTCCTCTCTATAACCCTTCTTAATAGTATTCCTTTTGTGGGTAGTGGGGGCCCACTCTAGATAGGAGCTATAGGTCCTTCTAGCGCTGTGAGTACAACACATATCTGATTACCTAGGAGTAAGCACTGATTGGCTAAAATGCAAGTCTGTCAAAAGAACTTAAATAAGGGGGCAGTTTGCAGAGGCTTAGATACAAGGTAATCAAAGACCTAAAATGTGTATTAATAATAACAGTGTTGCTTACGGGGAATGGGTAATAAAGGGATTATCTTTTTTTTTTAAATATAAATCCTGGTGTTGACTGTCCATTTAACATTTTTCATGGGGGGGGATTAAAATGTGTATTTACAGTTCTTTCATATGGCTTATAAAACCCTTCAAAAGGAGGTGTTTGAACAGTGATCGAGACTGGCCACACTTTCTCTGAGCTCCAGCAGACTCTCTTTTAATCCGCTAATCTCCACAATTTTAAAATTTAGCTTTGATTCACACACCAGTGGTATGCTAACAATTTATTTCAGACTGTATTAATGAAGCTGAAGACAGAAAACAGACAATAGAGGCCTAGTGCAGCAGCACTTAGTAGGCAGCGCTACCCCCCTCGGGTTCCCGAGGTACTTAGCTGCAGCAGCTCATACCAACATTTCCATAAGAATCTTTATACCATTAAACTAAAAACTGGACACAGAGGAATTACACCTCACAACCATATACAAATATATACTAAATAACCTTAAATCGCCATTCAATCAAAATGGCCGACATGAGGGAAGCCGCTACACAGGACATCTTCAACAACATACACTGGCGTAGATTCGAAGAGATATGCTTATGCCGTATTGAGAAAGCTCCGCAAACTTTTGACGACATGAAAACAAAGTCACTAGAAAGACCGCAGCAACAGTATGTATACAGCGATATCGGCAATAACTTTATGGCCAATCTACAGCACAACACTATGAGGAAGCCATACAGCTCACAAGCAACATTTCTGGAGGGGAAAGACCCGATGACACTGGCGAAACTAGCTCCAAACAAGAAGAAGAGAGGAATCCAGCAAACGGAATCATGCTCACTGCCACCCACAGCCTTGTGGGGTTTTGAGGGGGACCCCTGGGAAGCCGAGGCCACAAAAACATACATCTCTCGAATGTTTGGCCACACCTGATCAACAGTATCAAATGATTGCTGCAGGGAAACCGACTACTCAACAAGAAGCATTCTCTGAGGGAACGGAACCATCGACTCCGATGAACACAGTTCCACATGGAGGCCCCATGGGGGTTTTTTTTTTTGGGGGGGGGGGGGGCAACTGGACAACCGTACCGAAAAAGTATGCAACCTCTGAGTCTGCAGCTTCACCAGTTCACCATGATCCTAATATCCACATTTTGGAGACTGTCTACATTTATATAAGGTACCCTGCAGAGATATTAGTAGACTTAGCTTCTCATGCTATCCAGACTTTTCAACCAATGTTGTAATAAGAGACTTTCAGGACTACCTTGTGGCTTATCTCATTATGCTTAAAAAGTCTTGGGGCTAAAAATGCTTAATCACACAAGCCGTTTACCATGCTAACCGGCAAAAAGTGACAACAGATCCATATGCAGCAATATGTTTAGACAAAGTTGTTTTAGATTTGAATTTATATACTTAACCTGGTTGATGACTGTTTTATGTTACACTATTGCAAAGCAATGTATCTTATCCACTGCTTAGCTGAGGCTTTCAGTTAGAATATTTGAGGATGAACAATAAAAGGGAAAGGAATAGAGTCCACCTGCTGGTCGGATAGTGACAAATATACTCATCTAGTAACACAGATGGCAATACCTTTGTGGTAATTCACAAATGTACAATCTCACATATAAATAGACGCACCATATCCCCAAGACACATATCTCACCATGATTTGGCTGGCTCACTTTACAAAATTTAGACAGCCATGCTCTTGGAACCTACGGTTCGCGGCCGGAGCCGGGGAAAGAAATAGACAGTCTAGATGGCATATAGTATATTCACAAAACAGCCAGCTAAATTGATAAGCAGTGATAGTCCATTGTACTGAGATAAACATCTTTTAAAAGAACAGAACCTACATTTTACCCCACAGGACATAACTTATATCTTGAAGAAACAGGGTAATCATTAAAAAGTCTTGCCCCCTGAACACACCTCATATACTCCAAGTAATCTAGCACCCCATGTTGCAACACCCTCAGAAGATAGGGGACATATTAATTCAGTAATATCGCTCAGACATATATGCAGCAAATCACTAATAGAACATCTGCCTGCTTCATTGGAATATGGGAATGTTGGACATGCAATGGAAGTGTATTGTTTTTCTTTATCCGACATTACTCATGTTTTATAATTCTATGCTATCAATAGAACAAATAAATCCACAGCACCCCTATACACTCTTTATGTTAAATTTAAGGCCCAAGAGAGGTCCTAACTACTGATAATGGCGACAAAAATGAGGAATATCGTTTATTATATGCAAAAATGTTTTACAAGCATTACTTGTTTTTTCTTTATTCAAATGTATAACAGTTTTATAATTGTAATTTATACCTCCTCAATAAAAAAAAAAACCTTTAAAGGGAATGTAAACATTAAAGTTGTTATAATGTATTTAATTAAAGGGACAGGACACTCATTTTTTTCTTTAATGATTCAGATAGAGCATACAATTTTAAACAACTTTGCAATTTACTTCTAATTTGCTTAATTCTCTTGGCATTCTTTGTTGAAAAGCATAGCTATCAAGGCTCAGCACCTGGGTGCTATTTGCTGATGTAAAATGTGCAGCAACCAATTAGCAAATAGCACCCAGGTGCTGGGCCTACCAGCTATGCTTTTCAACAAAGGATATTGTATTTCTCACAGGTAGTCTATAGCTATAAATCATAACCATTGCTGCTGCAGCAAAGGAATATTTCACTTTTAAAATACACTCTGGTAACAGTTCCCACAACGCCTCTAAGCCCCCTATTTTTTCTATAGTCAGCAGTTGGGTGGTACAGCTAGTGAGAATGCTGCTGCCTGCCCTTTTCGCTTATTGCTCATGAATCTGCCTATTTGCCGGATTCCTGAAGAAGCCAGGCAACAGTCACAGTCCATCCCTCCTCATTAAGGACAAGCAGGGAATGAGCACGCACAAGAGAAAGGACTGGCAGTACTGGGAGTTAGTACATGTGTGAAAACATGCAATATATACAAGAGACTGTATTACTATAGAGAATTGCACTAACAGGAAGGATAGCACTAGAGGTAAACTAATTGTTCATAATGCTTTGTAGCTAAAGACTACCTATAAAAGGAACACACAATTTATATAAAAAGTTAGACAAAATAAATAAAAATCATGCCTTAAAGGGGCATAAAACCCAAAATGTTTCTTTCATGATTTAGGTAGAGCGTACAATTTTAAACAACTTTACAGTTGACTTCTATTATCAAATTTGCTCCATTGTCTTGGAATCATTTGTTGAAGGAACAGCAATGCACTACTGGTTTCTAACTGAACACATGGGTGAGCCAATGACAAAAGGAATATATATGCAGCTTCCAATCAGCAGCTAGAACCTAGGTTCTTTGCTGCTCCTGAGCTTTCCTAGATAAACCTTTCAACAAAGGATAACAAGAGAAGGAAGCAAATGAAATAATATAAGTAAATTGGAAAGTTGTATGCTCTGTTTATATCATGAATGTCTAATTATAACTTTGCTGTTCCTTTAACAAACTAGAGAGCCCACAGCTCCTTAAATTCTAGTTCTGGCTCCCAACTTTTGAAATTGTTCTACATAAAATCATTACATAGCTCCTAAAAAAATCGTACAGCTGACTCGCTAGCATACTGGGTGGTTCGTAAATTTTGAATACATTTGTCAGCCCCTGGCTTAAGTCATAGTTAAATTAAAAACATGTATATATATTTAAAAATAATTACAAAGTAGCAGTGGTGAACAATTTCTACAGAACTCTTATGAACTATGAACTACAAGGCTGAGACACAAAACATGAAAATAAAAAGGAAGTATAGATTGTTTTCTATATATTCTCTACACACTGTTATGGTACTGAAAACTATGGGTTATAAAGAATTTACTCCAAATAGCAAATCACATATGTAAGCTATTCTTTTTTGAAATCCTAGATTCATGTTGATTTAGCTGGGAAAGTTGTCGCAAATTAAAGACTGTAACACAAGTATCTGGAAAAAGCAACTTTTAGTAGCAGAGTCCCATAAACCAACATGATCAACAGCACAGAATGTAAACAAACTTTAAGTGAACGAGTCGCCTACCATAATCATATGATTGTATTTCTTGAAAGGAAAAAATGTAGATTGTAACTTTTCTGTTGTTTCATCAATTTGTTTCCCAGACAAGCTGTTTGAATTCAAGACAACTAAATGCAAGTATTGAAGAGATAAAAGAAAAAGCACACTTATATTTATAGAAACACACACACATATATATATATATATATATATATATATATATATAAATAAAAAATAAATATATACACACACAGACACATATATATATATATATATACATAAATAAAAAATAAATATATATACACACACACACATATATATATACATAAATAAAAAAATAAATATATATACACACACACACACACACATATATATATATATACATAAATAAAAAATAAATATATACACACACAGACATATAATATATATAAATAAAAAATAAATATATACACACACACACACATATATATATATATATACATAAATAAAAAATAAATATATACACACACACACACATATATATATATATATATATATATATATATAAATAAAAAATAAATATATACACACACACATATATATATATATATACATAAATAAAAAATAAATAAATATACACACACACACATATATATATATACATAAATAAAAAATAAATATATACACACACACACATATATATATATATATATATACATAAATAAAAAATAAATATATACACACACACACACACATATATATATATATATATACATAAATAAAAAATAAATATATACACACACACACACACATATATATATATATATATACATAAATAAAAAATAAATATATACACACACACACATATATATATATATATATATACATAAATAAAAAATAAATATATACACACACATATATATATACATAAATAAAAAATAAATATATACACACACACATATATATATACATAAATAAAAAATAAATATATACACACACACACATATATATATATATATACATAAATAAAAAATAAATATATACACACACACATATATATATATATACATATATATATATACATAAATAAAAAATAAATATATACACACACACACACATATATATATATATATATATACATAAATAAAAAATAAATATATACACACACACACACATATATATATATTAAATAGATGATTGATTGATAGATAGCTATATAGATAGATAGACTGATAGACTATGGACCAGATTTATCTATGTCCGGCGGACAGGGGTGTACATCTTCACCCATGTCCACAGTGTATCGCTTCAGACTATTTATCATTGCACACTTTGACTAGCATGCAATGCTGGCCCCTAGCACATAGCCATGAAATATCCTTAGATACACATTGGAATGTACTAAAGAGCTCATTGACATTAAACGTGGCATTGTCATAGGATGCCACATTTACCACATTTCAAATTTGTCTAATTTCTGTCCCACTAGATTTGCCCAGGACAAATATTAGTGCTATTATTGTGAAGCTGAAGCATCTTAGAGCAAAATCATCTCAGCCATGAAGTGGTAGCTCACTCAAGCTCCCATAGTACGGCCGCTGAGTGCTGAGATGGGATAATGGTCTAGGGCTGTTTTTCAGGGTTTGGGCTAAGTCTCTTTTTTTTCCAGCGAAGGGTCATCTTAATGCAACAAGATACAAAAGACATTTTAGACAATTGAGTGCTTCCAACTTTGAGGCAACCATTTGGGGAAAGCCCTTTCCTGTTCTAGCAAAAAGCAAGGTCTATGAAGACAGTTTGAGAGAAAACAAAGAGCTCTGACCTCAACCCTCCTGAACACCTTTGAGATGAGTTGGAATGCTGATTACAAACTATTATTATTAGTGCAACATCAGTGCCTGATCTCACAAATGCTCGTTTGGCTGAATGGACACTAATTCAGACACACTCCAAAATTCTGTGGAAAGCCTTCCCAGAAGAGTTGCAGCTGTTCTAACCACAAATAGGGAGCCAACTACATATTAATGCTCACAATTTTGCAATGACAACAAGGTGATATAGGTGTGATGATCAGGTGTACTTTTGGCCATATAGTGTATATCTACACAAACAATCTTTGGAATCAGAGTAGCTTATAATGGTTCATCCAGGCAGCAACCATGGATAACTCATGTGTATAACACTAGATCATGTCTCATTCAATTCAATCAAATTGTAAATCCGGCTTCCTCCAATCACGGCTTTCCCCCCAGGGTAGTCATTGCCTGAGGCCATGCCGTGATTGGAGGAAGTCGGATTGGTCATTGATGACGTGTGAATTGAGGATCTCCGGGTGAGGGAAGCTGCTCCGGCTGTGAAAAGAAGAAAGGTACGTTTTTAAACAAAATGGCTGCTTTGTAAACTTTGATGAATGAAAGTGCCCCTGTTTTTAATAGTATGTTTTAAAAAAAATGCTTTTATTCATAAAAGTTTACCTTCACTTTAAGGGGACATTATAGTCAAAATCAAACTTTTATGAATCAGATAGGGCATGCAATTTTAAACAATTTACTTTCATATTCAAACTTGCTTTGTTCTCTTGGTATTTTTTGTTGAAAGCTAAACCTAGGTAGGCTCATATGCTAATTTCTAAGCTCTTGACCTGTCCTTAAAGGGACAGTCTACAGTAGAATTTTTATTGTTTTAACAGATAGATAATCCCTTTATTACCCATTCTCCAGTTTTGCATAACCAACAGTTATATTTATACACTTTTGACCTCTGTAATTGCCTTGTATCTAAGCATCTTCTAACAACCCCCTGATCACATGACTTTTTATTTATTATCTATTGACTGGCATTTAGTACTGTGTTGTGCTAACTCTTAAATAACTCCCCGGCACACATAAACTAGCAGTCTCCTGTTGTGAAAAGCAAATAAAAAAGCATGTGATTAAGAGGCTGTCAATAGAGTCTTTGAAAAAGGCAGAAATTTAGAGGTTTAAAGGTTATAAAAGGAAATTTATGCTTACCTGATACATTTATTTCTTTTTCGATACGATGTGTCCACGGATTTCATCCTTACTTGTGGGATATTCACCTCCTAGTCAGCAGGAAGAGGCAAAGAGCACCACAGCATAGCTGTATATATAGCTCCTCCCTTCCCTCCCATTCCAGTCATTCGACCAAAGTTAGGAAGAGAAAGGAAAAACCAAGGTGCAGAGGTGTCTGAAGTTTAAGCAAAAATATAATAACCTGTCTCATAGAACAGGGTGGGCAGTGGACTCATCGTATCGAAAAAGAAATAAGTTTATCAGATAAGCATAAATTTCCTTTTCTTTTTCAAGATACGATGAGTCCACGGATTTCATCCTTACTTGTGGGATACAATACCAAAATTATAGTACACGAATGAAACGGGAGGGACAAGACAGGGAACTTAAGCGGAAGGCACCACTGCTTGAAGAACCTTTCTCCCAAAAAACAACCTCAATCGAGGCAAAGGTATCGAATTTATAAAATCCTTAGTAGCTTGCAAGTAAAACCTCAAGCACGGACTACATCTGAATAATGAAGCAGAAGTTCCTTCTGAGAAGGATTAAAACACAAAGACAGAACGACAATATCCTAAGAAATGTTCCTTCTGAAACAACCTTAGAAAGAAAAACCAGGATTAGTACATAACACTACCTTATCCGCATGAAAAATAAGGTAAAGAGAATTAAACAGAAATGCCGAAAACTCAGATACTCATCGAGTAAACGGAATAGAGACAGGAAATAAAACTGTCCAAGACAACCCATATATCTATGGAATACATAGATTAAATGGAACCTCTGAAAGAACCTGAAGAGCTAAATCAAAACTCCATGGAGGAGCAAGAGGTTTAAATACAGGCCTGACCCTAAATCTGAGACATATGCCAGACGTATGTAAAACAAAATAGATAAAACTCTTCTCCAGTCCTCCTTGGATAGAAGATCAAAATCCTGGGAATCCTAACTGTACACCGTGAGAAACCTTCGTATTCACGCCAAGAAAAATATTTACACCCTAATATAAGGAAAACTTCCTAGTTACAGACGTACATGCCTGAAATAAGGAATCTACGACCGAATCAGAGAATCCCCGCTTGCATAGGAGCAAGCGACCAATCTCCAATCAATTAGCTTCAGAGAAACTAAACTTGGATGAGAGAAAAAAAACCTGAATAAGAAGTCCTTCTTCAACAGAAGTATCCATGCTGCAGAGACAACATGTTCACCGGAGCAGCATAGCAAATCCTGAGAGTCCACACAGAAGCGAGGAGGATTACTGAGGCCCCATCCTATATGGTTTGAGCAACCACCTGAAAAGCAGCACAAATGGGGAAGATAGCCATTCTAGGCTGAAAGACCAAAGAACTTCCAAGTCAGTGATCCGCTCGGACTGGGCCCCTAGACCTGGACCCGTAACCCAGAAGCCTGGCATTCTGAGAAAATAGTGGTATGGAATGACCTTTGTTTTAGAAAGCAGCAAATATAACCACTGAGCCACCGCATCTAACCGGTATCACCAGACTCCTAACAGGCACCGCCTTAGGAGGAGTATTTACAATAAAATCTAACACAGGAAAATATGTTACTGTCACTTTAAATTTTAAAAAGGATAACATTTTATTTTTTTATTTTTCTTTCAAAAATTAAGTTAACCGTGTTGGAAATAGACATTGCTATGTATATTAAAGCAACCCTGTCTTGTGCAAACAATCCCTAAGAAAATTACAAGGAACCGCAGAGCACCGCATGTGGGCCAGAAGAAAATCTTTAATTCATGAGAACCCTTGTTCCATTTTAGTACAAAGCTGCATTATATGATAAACAGCTGAATGTATCAAAGAAAAGAAAACCCACAAAAAAACGGTACTGTCTCTTTAAGTCAAAAGGACCGATATTTTTGTAGCACCTACTTTCCATTCGAAAGCATGAGGACTGAAAGCCAGCATCATAATGAAAGACAAACACTACTGTCTTCCATAATGTGTAGAGATATCCATTTTTGTTTATTATGGTAACTATGCAAACAGATGGATTATGGTTTTAACATAATCAATTGGACACCGGAGGAAACTGCAAGCAGTGTTTCAAATGCACAATTACGAGTGCATCCGTTTACCCCTTGGGTCAGCTAAAGTAAGACTGACCGACATAAAACAGGCAATGCTCCAAACTAAACTTTTATTGCTCCAGATCTAAACTCAGTCACGGACTGCAAATTCACAATGCGCACCGGGAAGAGGCAAAACAACGGCGCGCAAACTTTCTGAAGCGTGGCCTAGCTCCGCCCATCGTGGGCGTAACAGCCTAAACCTTCCCGGGCGGCAAAGTAGTAAAAATGGAGTCGCCAGCACTATACCAAAGTCCCGCCCATCATGGGCGTATCAAACAATAACTCCCGGGCGGCCAACTTCAAGATGTAGCCGTTAAACACCCTGCAGTCTTTTAAAACACACCTCCCGATCGGCCAGAAGCATAATACCGATATCGGGAGTGGGGAGTTACACACTCTATTCTGAACTACTCCATAAAAATAAAAAGTAGTCATCGCCCGGTATGCATGCTTGAGGATACACCTACCGGGAGTAAAATAACACTGCTTGGTCCCAGCCCCAGTGTATTAACAACTGTCCCATCACAATAAGAGCCCTTCAGTAATCTTAGCATGAGATGGAAGTAATGTAGTGCTCACTTTTTACTGAGAGATGCGTCCCCAGACATAATAAAGTTAGCACTTACCTTGAATGCTGTGCGACAGCATGGCAGTCCACTAGGTTTCCAGAGGTCCTCTCCCTCCCATAGCCCTGCGGACAAAGATCAGCCTGAGTTAAAAGTGCGGAGGCTATCTGTATTTAGGGCAGCAAAAATGTATAGGAGGCGCAGTGAGAATTATGTCCCACCAGTTCATATTGCTTTAAAGCCACCAAATGCTTCTCTTTTTACTGAAGAGACTGATCTGATCTAGGCTACACCCCAGAACAAAGTTGCACACTGTGGCTCTACTGTAAAAATAATAAAATCTTGATTGAAGAATATATAACTAAGATTTCACTCTGCCTCTTCCTATTACTAACACAGGCAAAGAGAATGACTGGGGTTGGAGGGAAGGGAGGAGCTATATATACAGCTCTACTGTGGTGCTCTTTGCCTCCTCCTGCTGACCAGGAGGTGAATATCCCACAAGTAACGATGAAATCCGTGGACTCATCGTATCTTGAAAAAGAAAGTATATTAATCTAACAATGTTGGTTATGCAAAGCTGGGGAACGGGTAGTAAAGGCATTATCTATCTTTTTAAACGATAACAACATTTAAGACAAAAGACAAAATGCTTGAGGGAACTTGAAACACAAAATGTCAGATAGAGCATACGGTACAATTTAAAACAAAGTTCCAATTTACTTCATATTTTAATTTTGCTTCATTCTCTTGGCATCTTTTGTTGAAGGAGGAGCAATGCATTACTAGGATCTAGAACACATTGGGTGAGTCAGTGACGAGAAGCATATATGTGCAGCCATCAATCAGCAGCTAGCTTCCGGTGGTGCATTGCTGCTCCTCAGCCTGCCTAGGCATGCTATTCAGCAAAGGATACCAAGATAACAAAGCAAATTAGATAGAGTTGTAAAGTTGGTTGAAAATTACATGATCTATTTGCATTTTAAAAGTTTAATTTTAACTTTACTGTCCCTTTAAAAGTTAATTGATCATTACTGTCATGCTTCTGCTTAAAGGACCACTCAATGCAGTAGAATTGCATAATTAACAAGTGCATAATAAAAAGACAATGATTTAACACCTACTCTTAATTTTGATTAAGCAGTAGTTTTTTTCTGACAAATTTATCTTTTCTTCCATTTTACGGCCCAATTAATCATGTGACCGACATCAGCCAATCACAGACTAGTATACGTATACCCTGTGAGCTTGAGCACATGCTCAGTAGGGTCTTGTTCCCCAGAAGGTGTGATTATAAAAAGACTGTGCAAAATGTATTATTGGAAGTAAATTGGAAAGTGTCTTAAAACTGCAAGATCTATCTGAATCATATAAGTTTATTTTGACTTGAGTGTCCCTTTAATGGGTTGTAGATAAAGTTTTGCAGAATAATTGATAAATATGTATGATATGTATGGTGAGCAACTGCATATATTCACAGTATTCACATGAAAACATAAAAGAAAGCAAGAAATTCAAGACTTAAAATGTTACATTTAAAAGAGCAACTATTCCTTGACCACATCAGACTTTTTCCTTCAGTAACTTTGGCCAGTATGACACCAGCGGAATTAAGTTGTGTCTGTTTAGAGATCTATTCATTAAATCAATAACAAATCTCACAACTAACTACAGTATAGTAAGCCCCCCAATTATTTTTTTTAAGTTTCTGGGCGGTCTTTATCAAGAGCTTAAGAAAAAACTGCATGGGAAAAATCCTTGGCGTAATCCCAATAAATCTGGATGAAAGAGATGTCTGTTGAGCCGCAGAAACCGAGCTGTCTCATCTCACTAGAAGTCTGTGGTTGTTTAAGTTTTCTTTTTTATTCTTCTCTCTTTTTTGTAAGCCACAACAATACTATTTACAGATTAAAATTGGCTAGAAATGCCAAGATTCTATCAGAACATGATGAAGATAAAAAAAGAGTTCAGAGAGCAAAGCAAAAGGCTACTACCAAAGCATATTGCCACATAGTTTCCCTTTCTTGTTTTTTTGCCAGTTTCATTTATACGTTATTATACAGGGCTTAGCACCCTACCCTTCTAAAAATATTGTTTAGGTAAAGAAAATAATGTGTCACTGAGTAGCATTGAATGTGATCTATGGGCTAGATATAGTCATTCTAATTAACGTTGATGAGGACACTAAGGGGCAAATCTCAAAAACTCTCCAGCTTGGAGTGAGATCATCTTGTATAACGAACAGGCAGGACTCACTGAATTCTCTAAGAAAATGAGCCTGGAAGTCCCCGAGAAATAAATGAGAGCTGTCTCCCTTAGAGAGTAATGAAGCTCTCTACAAATGCAGAATTTCATACGGGAGAGTGAGGTTAACGGGAGCACACTGTACTGATATAAACTTAGCAAATGCTAAATAAATGTAAAGGTTTTCACAACATCCTACCTCATGTTTGCCTCTAGTTGAGTATTCATTCATTCTAAGTTAAATACATGAATTCTTAAAAAAGCTTACTAGCATACGGCTGGTGAGATAAAACAGTGAGACCTACAAGTTTAAAATGCTCACAGAATATATTGGGGCTGTGAGAGAAACTCAGACACACCCAATGAACACTACAATAAACAATGTTGAAAACACTGCTGCCAGATGGCTAAAGACACGTGCACATTCCTGAGCTTTCCTAGGATTACTCTTTGACAAAGGATACCAAGAGAACTAAGCAAAATTGATAAATTGAAGTATATTAGAAAGTTCTTTAAAGGGACAGTAAACTTTTAACTTAACGGTTATTCTTTTTTATATACACTAAATCATCTATTATTAAAGGTTAAATATAAAACTTACATAAAAAACCCTCATAATTTCTTTAATCATACCGTAGCGTTTGAAAGATTCTTTCAGCGCCCTCTAAAACTCAAAGCCCATCAAAAAAACATAATTTATGTAAGAATTTACCTGATAAATTCATTTCTTTCATATTGGCAAGAGTCCATGAGCTAGTGACATATGGGATATACAATCCTACCAGGAGGGGCAAAGTTTCCCAAACCTCAAAATACCTATAAATACACCACTCACCACACCCACAATTCAGTTTAACGAATAGCCAAGTAGTGGGGTGATAAAGAAAGGAGTAAAAAGCATCAACAAAGGAATTTGGAAATAATTGTGCTTTATACCTTAAACTTAGCTCATTCTCCCCTGTAACTGAGGAAGAAGTTTTGGCACTTATACTGCGCTCTCACCTCACTATCTGTCCCCTTGAACCTATCCCCTCACAGCTACTCCCCTCCCTCTCTGCCACCCTTACCCCTATACTCACACACACTTTCAACCTCTCCCTCAGCACCGGTATATTTCCCTAATCGCTGAAGCATGCACTGGTCACACCTATCCTCAAAAAACCTTCCCTTGATCCTACCTCCCCATCTAACTACCGCCCTATTTCCCTCCTCCCTCTTGCATCAAAGCTTCTCAAAAAACGAGCTTATGCACGCCTATCCCATTTCCTTACAATAAACTCCCTCCTTGACCCATTGCAATCTGGATTTCGTCCCCATCACTCCACAGAGACAGCAATTGTTAAGGTTACCAACGACCTACTTAATGCAAAATCAAAAGGCCACTTCTCTCTGCTTATCCTCCTTGATCTGTCCACAGCCTTTGACACTGTTGACCACCCTCTCTTGCTCCAAACCCTCCAATCCTTTAGCATATGTGACATAGCCCTCTCGTGGCTCTCTTCCTACCTGTCAAACCGTACCTTTAGTGTAGTCTTCTCTGGGGCCTCCTCTGCCCCGTCACCACTTTCTGTCGGAGTACCGCAAGGCTCTGTCCTCGGTCCCCTTCTCTTCTCAATCTACACGTCATCACTAGGTTCCCTAATAAAGTCCCACGGTTTACAATATCATTTGTATGCCGATGACACCCAAATCTACTTCTCTGCACCAGACCTTTCTCCTTCCTTGCTAACCCATGTCACTAAATGTCTTTCTCACATCTCCAACTGGATGTCCTCTCACTACCTCAAGCTAAATCTCTCCAAAACCGAGCTCCTTATTTTCCCCCTTCTTCTAAACTCTCCACCCCCCAATCTCTCTATAACTGTCGACAACTCCATCATTACCCCTACCCCGCATGCCTGATGTCTCGGGGTCACATTTGACTAAGATCTTTCTTTCACTCCTCACATTCAGTCATTGTCTAAAGCCTGCCGCTTCCACCTTAAAAACATCTCTAAAATTAGACACTTCCTTACACAAGACACAACTAAGATTTTAATCCACTCTCTCATTCTCTCCCGCCTCGATTACTACAACTCTCTGGTCTCCCCACCTACCGCCTAGCTCCTTTACAATCCATAATGAATGCCTCTGCCAGACTTATCTTCCTTACACGTCGCTCTTCATCTGCTGCACCTCTCTGCCAATCTCTTCACTGGCTTCCTCTTGCCTCTAGGATCAAACACAAAATTCTCATTCTGACATACAAAGCCCTCAACTGCACTGCTCCCCCCTATTTCTCAGACCTTGTCTCCAGATACTCTCCCTCCCGTCCCCTTCGCTCTGCTCATGACCTCCTACTCTCCTCCTCTCTTGTCACCTCATCACACTCCCGTTTACAGGACTTCTCCAGACTGGCTCCCATCTTGTGGAACTCTGCCTCGCTCCACAAGACTCTCTTCTAGTTTTAAAAGCTTCAAGTGCTCCCTAAAGACTCTACTGTTCAGGGATGCATACAACCTACACTAACCTTTCTTTATACCAGTTCCTCTCCTCCATTGCTATCCCCTGAATCACCTTACCATGTAAGCCTAAGAGTCCAGCTGTTTGTTGATCACCTTCTCAAGAGCTGACTACAACAGTGCAACTCTTGGCAGGGCCCTCTACCCATTTGATCCCTATAATTGTTTTGTTGTACTCCGCCTTTGTTAATAGCGCTGCAGAATCTGTTGGCGCTCTACAAATAACCGATAATAACCCATAATAATATACAAAAAAATCATAACCACCATAAAAAGGGTGGGCCTCATGGACTCTTGCCAATATGAAAGAAATGAATTTATTAGGTAAATTCTTACATAAATTATGTTTTCTCTCATGTAATTGGCAAGAGTCCATGAGCTAGTGACGTATGGGATATCAATACCCAAGATGTGGAACTCCAGGCAACAGTCACTAGAGAGGGAGGGATAAAAATAAAGAACAGCCATTTTCCGCTGAAAAAATAATCCACATCCCTAATTATAAGTTTATTCTTTAATGACAAGAAAAACTTAAAACATAAGCAGAAGAATTAAACTGAAACAGCTGCCTCAAGAACTTTTCTACCAAAAACTGCTTCTGATGAAGCAAATACATCAAAACGGTAGAATTTAGTAAATGTATGCAAAGAGGACAAAGTTGCCGCTTTGCAAATCTGATCAACTGAAGCTTCATTCTTAAAAGCCCACGAAGTGGAGACTGATCTAGTAGAATGAGCAGTAATTCCTTGAGGGGTGGGCCTGACCCAACTCCAAATAAGCTTGATGAATCAAAAGCTTTAACCAAGAAGCCAAGGAAATAGCAGAAGCCTCCTGACCTTTCCTAGAGCCATAAAATATAACAAATAGACTAGATGTCTTCCTGAAATCTTTAGTAGCGTCAACATAATATTTCAAAGCTCTCACCACATCCAAAGAATGTAAGGATCTTTCCAAAGAATTCTTAGGATTAGGACACAAGGAAGGGACAACAATTTCTCTACTAATGTTGTTAGAATTCACAACCTTAGTTAAAAAATTAAATGAAGTCCGCAAAACCGCCTTATCCTGATGAAAAATCAGAAAAGGAGATTCACAAGAAAGAGCAGATAGCTCAGAAACTCTTCTAGCAGAAGAGATGGCCAAAAGGAACAACACTTTCCAAGAAAGTAGTTTAATATCCAAAGAATGCATAGGCTCAAATGGAGGAGCCTGTAAAGCCTTCAAAACCAAATTAAGACTCCAAGGAGGAGAGATTGATTTAATGACAGGCTTGATACGAACCAAAGCCTGTACAAAACAGTGAATATCAGGAAGTTTAGCAATTTTTCTGTGGACTAAAACAGAAAGAGCAGAGATTTGTCCTTTCAAGGAACTTGCAGAGAAACCTTTATCCAAACCATCCTGAAGAAACTGTAAAATTCTAGGAATTCTAAAAGAATGCCATGAGAATTTATGAGAGGAACACCATG
The DNA here is from genome assembly GCF_027579735.1 of Bombina bombina. Taxonomy (NCBI): domain Eukaryota; kingdom Metazoa; phylum Chordata; class Amphibia; order Anura; family Bombinatoridae; genus Bombina; species Bombina bombina. Next base: position 112,392,295 of record NC_069502.1, read on the forward strand.
AAAGGTAAGTCTTCCAAACTCGATAATAATTCTTTCTAGAGACAGATTTATGAGCTTGTAACATAGTATTAATCACTGTATCAGATAAACCTCTATGACTTAGCACTAGGCGTTCAATTTCCACACCTTTAAATATAATGATTTGAGATCCTGATGGAAAAACGGACCTTGAGACAATAGGTCCGGCCTTAACGGAAGTGGCCAAGGTTGGCAACTGGACATCCGAACAAGATCCGCATACCAAAACCTGTGAGGCCCTGCTGGAGCCACCAGCAACACAAACGATTGTTCCATGATGATTTTGGAGATCACTCTTGGAAGAAGAACTAAAGGCGGGAAAATATAAGCAGGTTGATAACACCAAGGAAGTGTCAATGCATCCACTGCTTCAGCCTGAAAATTCCTGGACAGGTATCTGGGAAGTTTCTTGTTTAGATTAGAGGCCATCAGATATATCTCCGGAAGACCCCACATCTGAACAATCTGAGAAAACACATCTGGATGGAGAGACCACTCCCCCGGATGTAAAGTCTGACGGCTGGGATAATCCGCCTCCCAATTGTCTACACCTGGGATATGCACCGCAGAAATTAGACAGGAGCTGGATTCCGCCCAAACAAGTATCCGAGATACTTCTTTCATAGCTTGGGTACTGTGAGTCCCACCCTGATGATTGACATATGCCACTGTTGTGATATTGTCTGTCTGAAAACAAATGAACGGTTCTCTCTTTAACAGAGGCCAAAACTGAAGAGCTCTGAAAATTGCACAGAGTTCTAAAATATTGATTGGTAATCTCGACTCTTGAGATTTCCAAACCCCTTGTGCTGTCAGAGATCCCCAAACTGCTCCCCAACCTGAAAGACTTGCATCTGTTGTGATCACAGTCCAGGTTGGCCGAACAAAAGAAGCCCCTTGAACTAAACGATTGTGATTTAACCACGACGTCAGAGAGTGTCAAACATTGGGATTTAAGGATATTAATTGTGATATCTTTGTATAATCCCTGCACCACTGATTCAGCATACAAAGCTAGAGAGGGCTCATGTGAAAATGAGCAAAGGAGATCGCGTCCGAAGCCGCAGTCATGAGACCTAAAACTTCCATGTACATAGCCACTGAAGGGAATGACTGAGACTGAAGGTGCCGACAGGCTGCAACCAATTTTAAACGTCTCTTGTCTGTTAGAGACAGAGTCATGGACACTGAATCTATCTGGAAACCTAAAAAGGTGACCCTTGTCTGAGGAATCAAGAAACTTGTTGGTAAATTGATCCTCCAACCATGTTTCCAAAGAAACAACACTAGTTGATTTGTGTGAGATTCTGCAGAACGTAAAGACTGAGCTAGTACCAAGATATTGTCCAAATAAGGAAACACCGCAATACCCTGCTCTCTGGTTACAGAGAGCAGGGCACCGAGAACCTTTGAAAAGATTCTTGGAGCTGTTGCTAGGCCAAACGGAAGAGCAACAAATTGGTAATACTTGTCTAGAAAAGAGAATCTCAGGAACTGATAATGATCTGGATGAATCGGAATATGAAGGTATGCATCCTGCAAGTCTATTGTGGACATATAAATGTCCTTGCTGAACAAAAGGCAGAATAGTCCTTATAGTTACCATTTTGAAAGTTGGAACTCTTACATAACGATTCAAAATTTTCAGATCCAGAGCTGGTCTGAATGAATTTTCCTTCTTTGGGACAATGAATAGGATTTGAATAAAACCCCAGACCCTGTTCCTGAAAAGGAACTGGCATGATTACCCCAGGTCTGAAACACACTTCAGGAAAGCCTGAGCTTTTACTGGATTTGCTGGGATGCGTGAGAGAAAAAAATCTTCACACAGGAGGTCTTACTCTGAATCTTATTCGATACCCCTGAAAGACAATGTTCTGAATCCAATGATTTTGGACAGAATTGATCCAAACATCCTTGAAAAACCTTACTCTTCCCCCTACCAGCTGTACTGGAATGAGGGCTGCGCCTTCATGCGGACTTAGGGGCTGACTTTGGTTTCTTAAATGGCTTGGATTTATTCCAATCTTAGGAAGGCTTCTAATTGGAAACAGATTCCTTGGGGGAAGGATTAGGTTTTTGTTCTTTATTTTGACGAAAGGAGCGAAAACGGTTAGAAGCCTTAGAATCCAATTCTTGTTGCGCTAAATTCTCACACAAAAAGTTGATGCAGCTGCAACATCAGCCAAGAAATTGCAGGCCTGAGAAGATGACCTGAATATAAATAGGCTTTCCTTACATAAGATTCCAGTTTCCTATCTAAAGGATCTTTAAAAGAAGTACTATCTTCCATAGGAATAGTGGTACGTTTAGCAAGAGTAGAAATAGCCCCATCAACTTTGGGGATCTTTTCCCAAAACTCTATTGAAATTGCTGGTAAAGGATACAATTTTTTAAACCTTGCAGAAGGAACAAAAGAAGTACCCGGCTTATTCCATTCCTTAGAAATGATATCAGAAATAGCATCAGGAATAGGAAAAACCTCTGGAGTAACCACAGGAGGTTTAAAAACAGAATTTAAACGTTTACTAGTTTTAATGTCAAGAGGACTAGTTTCCTCAATATCCAAAGTAATTAACACTTCTTTTAACAAAGAACGAATATACTCCATTTTAAATAAATAAGCAGATTTGTCAGTGTCAATATCTGAGGAAGGATCTTCTGAATCAGATAGATCCTCATCAGAGGAGGATAATTCATTATGTTGTCGGTCATTTAAAATTTTATCAACCTTATGAGAAGTTTTAAAAGACCTTTTATGTTTATTAGAAGGCGGAAAAGCAGACAGAGCCTTCTGAATAGAATCAGTAACAAATGCTTTAAAATTCATAGGTATATAATGTACATTAGAAGTTGAAGGAACTGCAACCAGCAATGTACTATTACTGATGGACACATTATCTGCATGTAAAAGTTTATCATGACAACTATTACAATGACATTCGGAGATATAATCTCCACAAGTTTACAACAAATGCACTTAGCTTTGGTAGAACCGATATCAGGCAGCAAAGTTCAAACAGATACTTCTCAGACAGGATCAGATTGAGACATCTTGCAAAATGTAAAAGAAAAAACAACATACAATGCAAAATTAAAGGTGAGAAAGAGGGCGCCACATAGCGTGATACTGTTGATACAGGTTCAGAAGGCAAAGAATTCAAAAAGGCTTACCGAACAGCTCTGCACCGTTCTGTGACCGGTGCTATCAGGCAGACTAACACTCTCAGTGGTTAGCACACTGGGTGGCCTCGGATAAGATGCAGACAGGTGGATCTCAGCGTTGTTAGATTAGCACACTGGGTGGCCTCGGATGTGGTGCAGACAGGTGGATCTCAGCGTTGCTTGATTAAAACAAATCAGCGTCTCTGCAACATGTGTACTGCAGCCTCCAATGGGTTTTGAACATAAAATACCTCTCTAGGTAGGGTAAATGATCGTAGGAGACAACTTTCGTATAATAAAGTTTAAAATCTTTAATCAATCCAGGTTTTTGCTACGCGTTTCTAGACCAATGGTCTTTTCCTCAGGCATAAAAACAAGGGATAAATTTACAAATACATTGCAACCTTATATACAGGTGATTAAAAAACGGAAGTTGTCATAGTTTTAAAAAAGAGACCAATCATGGCCAAACAAACCCTGTGAATCTTATCAGCATTGATTGTAAAATCTGTAGATTGGTAGTTAGTGTCGGTATATGTCACAATATCGTTAAAAAATGTTTCTAAACTGTTTCAAATATCTGTCACAAATGTTTAATATTGAATATGAAATGTTTGTGAAAAATTGACTATAGTTGTTTCTCACAGTTGTGTGTGTATGGGAGTTGGAATTTATAAATGAAACATATTAGAATGTCAAATATTTAAAAAGAGTGTGTGGTATTATTTAGGACTGTTGTGAATAGCATAAGATGTGATATAAGGGAACGTAATCTAGTTGCAAAAGGGAATACAGTGGTTACAAGAATTGAATTACAAGAATTGATAATTTAACGGCTATGGAAATAAGTACACTATAGTTTTGAATATATGTATATATAGATGATCTGTGTATAATAGTCTTCAGTATTTCTCTGAAATTGATTCATCAGTGTATTATCTTTTTTGATAACATATGGATACAAAATTGGTTAGATTATCAGTTGGATAAGTGTTGTGATTCCAAATAACAATAATAATAATTTGTTGAGGAATAGATTGTTAAGTATGATGTACCAAATGGATATGAAACAAGTTAAAAGTTGGTATCTTATAGTTTAGTTAATGATTGTAACGGTACCCAGTTTTTGCGCCAACGGTACAAAATTTTATGCCTCATTGTAAGTGAAATATGTGTGTTTACCACTTAATCTGTTGTGCAATATATATTATTAAATGTCAAACAATGAATGTTTTGCTATTGCATATATTTGCCATTCTGTGTATTATGGATCGAAGAATACTTGGTGCGTGTAAGGAGTATTGTAATAAGTTTCTATTATACTAAAATTGTGGGAACTAAGTCGTAAACCGATGGGGCTAATAGTATTTTCCGATATATAATGTCCAGCTGAAAATTATATTAATATGTAATGAAAAATAAATCTAATTAAATGCCACTAATCGCTATGATTATTATATTGGTTCATAGTATATTAGTATATTTTAATCTAAGTCTGAGTGTGAATGTTATTGATAGTCTTTGATCTTATCAGTTATGGATATCCGATTTAGGTGTGTTTATTAGTGTTTCTGGATGTTAGTTAAAGGCTGCTAGGTCTAGGTTCGCATTTAAACCTTCGGGAAATAGTGTTTTTAACTTAAAAATCCAGAAAGTTTCTCGTTGTCTGAGTTTGTTGGTTCTATTATAATCTACTGACCTGGGAATAAAATCTATGGGAATAAATTTGAAAATGTGGGGGTTGCCTTGATGTTTTGTTAGACAATGGGTTGGAACACTATGTTTGATTTTCGTTTTCTTGCAATTTTTGCAATTACGAAAATGTTCCCCCCATCTTGTCTTGGCTTTCCTGGAGGTGCGGCCTATATATTGCAGGCCGCAAATGCACTCTAATAAATAGACAACAAAAGATGTATTGCAATTATAAAATCCTTGAATGGGATAAATGTCTCCGGTGGTATGAGATTTAAAGGTTTTAGTGCCGTGTTTGATATATTGACAGGACTTACAACCAGTTCTTCCGCATCTATAAACTCCCTGTAGCCCAAAAATGCCCCTCTTGGATTTTGTGATGATCTTGGATTGTTGTTGGGTATGTTTGACAATTTTGCTGGGTGCTAAACTATTTCTCAGGGTTGGTGCTCTCCTATAAACTATCTTTGGTCTTTCCTGTACAATATTCTTCAAAATGGGATCCCTTTGGATGACATGCCAATGTTTGTATATAATCTGATTAATTTTTTGAAAATGATTATTGTATTGAGTGATAAACATAGGATTTCCCTGATCTGTTGATGTATTGATTAGTTGATTGGTTTTCTTATTATTATTGTTATTGGATAATATCTCATTCCTGTCCAATCTTTTGGTTCTGGTAAGAGCATGGTCTAAAATGTGAGCCGGATATTTTCTTTCTATAAATCTGTTGTATATAGTCTGGCTTTGTTCAAGAAACATGTTGTAATCTGAACAATTCCTTCTGATGCGTCTGAACTGACTATACGGTACATTATTGATCCAACTCCTATGGTGGTTGCTATGGTATTCCAAATAGCTGTTGCTATCCACATCTTTAAAAAAAGTTTTAGATATAATAGTCTGATTGAGCCCCCAACTGAGTGACAGATCTAAATAGTCTATTGATTCAGATTGTATATTGGCTGTAAAGGTGATTCCCATATTGTTATTAAGTCGAGTGATAAACGATTCAGCTGATTCTAATGTCCCATCCCAGATAAATAAGAGGTCATCTATATAACGGCCATAGAATACCAGGTTCTCCCCAAGATCCGCATGGTAAATATATACCTCCTCAAATAATCCCATAAAGAGATTGGCGAAACTTGGGGCGAACCTGGTACCCATGGCCGTTCCCCTAGTCTGCAAATAAAACTGATCTAAGTATAAAAAATAATTGTGTTGCAAGATGAACTTAATACATTCTAAAATGTATGCTCCTTGTACTTTGGGTAAATATGGGTCCTGTTCTAAAAAATGTGATACTGCCATCAATCCTAAATCATGAGAGATGTTTGAATAAAGTGAACTAACATCACAGGTAATCCATAATTTCTTTTTATTGGTGAGGGTGAGGTTTTGTAGATTATAATAGAACCAACAAACTCAGACAACGAGAAACTTTCTGGATTTTTAAGTTAAAAACACTATTTCCCGAAGGTTTAAATGCGAACCTAGACCTAGCAGCCTTTAACTAACATCCAGAAACACTAATAAACACACCTAAATCGGATATCCATAACTGATAAGATCAAAGACTATCAATAACATTCACACTCAGACTTAGATTAAAATATACTAATATACTATGAACCAATATAATAATCATAGCGATTAGTGGCATTTAATTAGATTTATTTTTCATTACATATTAATATAATTTTCAGCTGGACATTATATATTGCAAAATACTATTAGCCCTATCGGTTTACGACTTAGTTCCCACAATTTTAGTATAATAGAAACTTATTACAATACTCCTTACACGCACCAAGTATTCTTCGATCCATAATACACAGAATGGCAAATATATGCAATAGCAAAACATTCATTGTTTGACATTAATAATATATATTGCACAACAGATTAAGTGGTAAACACACATATTTCACTTACAATGAGGCATAAAATTTTGTACCATTGGCGCAAAAACTGGGTACCTTTACAATCATTAACTAAACTATAAGATGCCAACTTTTAACTTGTTTCATATCCATTTGGTACATCATACTTAACAATCTATTCCTCAACAAATTATTATTATTGTTATTTGGAATCACAACACTTATCCAACTGATAATCTAACCAATTTTGGATCCATATGTTATCAAAAAAGATAATACACTGATGAATCAATTTCAGAGAAATACTGAAGACTATTATACACAGATCATCTATATATACATATATTCAAAACTATAGTGTACTTATTTCCATAGCCGTGAGGTACGAAATTAAATTATCAATTCTTGTAATTACTGTATTCCCTTTTGCAACTAGATTACGTTCCCTTCTATCACATCTTATGCTATTCACAACAGTCCTAAATAATACCACACACTCTTTTTAAATATTTGACATTCTAATATGTTTCATTTATAAATTCCAACTCCCATACACACACAACTGTGAGAAACAACTATAGTCAATTTTTCACAAACATTTCATATTCAATATTAAAAATTTGTGACAGATATTTGAAACAGTTTAGAAACATTTTTTAACGATATTGTGACATATACCGACACTAACTACCAATCTACAGATTTTACAATCAATGCTGATAAGATTCACAGGGTTTGTTTGGCCATGATTGGTCTCTTTTTTAAAACTATGACAACTTCCGTTTTTTAATTACCTGTATATAAGGTTGCAATGTATTTGTAAATTTATCCCTTGTTTTTATGCCTGAGGAAAAGACCATTGGTCTAGAAACGCGTAGCAAAAACCTGGATTGATTAAAGATTTTAAACTTTATTATACGGAAGTTGTCTCCTACGATCATTTACCCTACCTAGAGAGGTATTTTATGTTCAAAACCCATTGGAGGCTGCAGTACACATGTTGCAGAGACGCTGATTTGTTTTAATCAAGCAACGCTGAGATCCACCTGTCTGCACCACATCCGAGGCCACCCAGTGTGCTAATCTAACAACGCTGAGATCCACCTGTCTGCATCTTATCCGAGGCCACCCAGTGTGCTAACCACTGAGAGTGTTAGTCTGCCTGATAGCACCGGTCACAGAACGGTGCAGAGCTGTTCGGTAAGCCTTTTTGAATTCTTTGCCTTCTGAACCTGTATCAACAGTATCACGCTATGTGGCGCCCTCTTTCTCACCTTTAATTTTCAGAAATCTTCACGCCGAAGATCAGAGGAGCTTTGCCGCCGACATCTTTTTGTCTTATACTGGTTTTGACTTTTCTGCCCTTTTCACGGGAGCCATATGGTTTGTGCACAGTTTCACATTTTGCATTCACCCAGCGCACACCGCTCTAGGTTCCCCTCGGGGTTCCTTGTCTGACTTTTGTTTTCATATAATGCAAAATAATCAATTTCCTTATATGACAGTTTCAGGAATGGGAAAAAATGCAAATAGCATAGCCCTCTGACATAGAAAAAGGCAAGAGGCAATGGGGTGAAAAAATAATGAAAAATTTTGGCGCCAAGTATGACGCACAACGTAACTGAAAATTTTTTGGCGCCAACAACGTCCGGACACTTGCGTCACTAACGACGCAACCTAGTGTAAGGAACTCGGCATAAACTATGATGCTGGAAATGACGAACTTGCGTCAATGGACGTACTTTTGCGCCAAAAATTTCTCGCGCCAAGAATGACGCAATGAAGTCTAGCATTTGGCGCACCTACGGGCCCTAAAAAGAAAAAAAACCCAGGTAAGAAAAAAGGAAATTTATGCTTACCTGATAAATTTATTTCTTTTACGATATGACGAGTCCGCGGATTTCATCCTTACTTGTGGGATTACGCCTTCTGGTCAGCAGGAGGAGGCAAAGAGCTCCACAGCAGAGCTGTATATATAGCTCCTCCCTTCCCTCCCACTCCAGTCATTCGACCGAAGTTAGGAAGAGAAAGGAAAAAGCCAAGAAGCAGAGGTGACTGAAGTTTAACAAAATATAAAGACCTGTCTTAGAAAATGACGGGGCAGGCCGTGGACTCGTCATATCGTAAAAGAAATACATTTATCAGGTAAGCATACATTTCCTTTTCTTTTACAAGATATGACGAGTCCACGGATTTCATCCTTACTTGTGGGATACAATACCAAAGCTATAGGACACTGATGAAAGGGAGGGACAAGACAGGAACCTAAACAGAAGGCACCACTGCTTGAAGAACTTTTCTCCCAAAAACAGCCTCAGATGAAGTAAAAGTATCAAATTGGTAAAATTTGGAAAAAGTGTGAAGAACCGACCAAGTTGCAGCCTTGCAAATCTGTTCAACAGAAGCATCATTTTTAAATGCCCATGAGGAAGCCACAGACCTAGTAGAATGAGCCATAATTCTTTCAGGAGGCTGCTGTCCAGCAGTCTCATATGCCAAACGGATGATACTCTTCAGCCAAAGAGAAAGAGAGGTAGCCGTAGCTTTCTGGCCCCTACGTCTTCCAGAAAAAGGAACAAACAATGAAGATGATTGACGAAAATCTTTAGTCGCCTGTAAGTAAAACTTCAGGGCATGGACCACGTCCAAGTTATGTAACAGACGCTCCTTCTTAGAAGAAGGATTAGGACACAATGAAGGAACCACAATTTCCTGATTAATATTCTTATTAGAAACAACCTTAGGAAGGAAACCAGGTTTGGTACGTAACACCACCTTATCAGAATGGAAAATAAGATAAGGAGAATCACATTGTAAAGCTGAAATCTCAGAAACTCTGCGAGCAGAAGAAATTGCAACCAAAAATAAAACTTTCCAAGATAACTTAATATCTATGGAATGCATAGGTTCAAACGGAACCCATTGAAGAACTTTAAGAACTAAATTCAAGCTCCAAGGAGGAGCAATTGGTCGAAACACAGGCCTGATCCTAGTGAGAGCCTGACAAAAAGATTGAACATCTGGAACATCTGACAGACGTTTATGTAACAAAATAGACAAAGCAGAAATCTGTCCCTTTAAGGAACTTGCTGACAACCATTTATCCAATCCATCTTGGAGAAAAGACAAAATCCTGGGAATCCTTACCCTACTCCATGAGTAGCCCTTGGATTCGCACCAATAAAGATATTTACGCCATATCTTATGGTAAATTCTTCTAGTAACAGGCTTTCGTGCCTGAATCAAGGTATCAATGACCGAATCAGAGAACCCTCGCTTAGATAAAATCAAGCGTTCAATCTCCAAGCAGTCAGCTACAGAGAAACTAGATTCGGATGATGGAAGGGTCCCTGAATTAGAAGGTCCTGCTTCAATGGAAGCTTCCACGGCGGCAGAGAGGACATGTCCACCAAATCGGCATACCAAGTCCTGCGATGCCACGCAGGAGCGATTAGAATCACTGAAGCCCTCTCCTGTTTGATCCGTGCAATTACCCAGGGTAGGAGAGCAAACGATGGAAACACATAAGCTAGGTTGAACTACCAAGGCATCTATCAGTTTGGCCTGGGGATCCCTGGACCTGGATCCATATCTCGGGAGCTTGGCATTCTGACGAGACGCCATCAGATCAAATTCCGGTCTGCCCCACCTGAGAATCAGGGAGGCAAAGACCTCCGGATGGAGTTCCCATTCCCCCGGATGAAACGTCTGTCTGCTGAAAAATTCCGCCTCCCAGTTGTCCACTCCTGGGATGTAGATTGCTGACAGATAACAAGAGTGAGTCTCCACCCACCGAATTATCTTGGATACTTCTGTCATCGTTAAGGAACTCCTTGTTCCTCCCTGATGATTGATGTAAGCCACAGTCTTGATGTTGTCCGACTGAAATCGTATAAATTTGGCCGAAGCCAACTGAGGCCAAGCTTGAAGCGCATTGAATATTGCTCTCAACTCCAGAATATTGATGGGAAGTAGAGACTCCAACCGAGTCCACACACCCTGAGCCTTCAGGGAATTGCAGACTGCACCCCATCCAAGTAGACTGGCGTCCGTTGACCATGAAGGTCTGCGGAAGCACGTCCCCTGGGACATATGATCCGGCGACAACCACCAAAGAAGAGAGTCTCTTGTCTCCTGATCCAGAACTATCTGAGGAGACAAATCTGCATAATCTCCATTCCACTGTCTGAGCATGCTCAGTTGAAGAGGTCTGAGATGAAAACGAGCAAACGGAATGAGGTCCATTGCCGCCACCCTCAATCCAATTACCTCCATGCACTGAGCCACTGATGGCCGAGGATTGAACTGAAGGGTTCGGCATGTATTCAGAATCTTTAACTTTCTGACTTCCGTCAAGAAGATTTTCATGGATATGGAATCTATTAGAGTTCCCAGGAAAGGAACCCTTGTCTGTGGAATTAGTGAACTCTTTTCTAGATTCACCTTCCACCCATGAGTCCTTAGAAAAGACAGAACCATGTCGGTATGAGACTTTGTCAGTTGGTAAGACGACGCCTGGATTAGAATATCATCCAGATAAGGCGCCACTGCAATGCCCCGCAGTCTGAGAACCACTAGCAAGGACCCTAGAACCTTTGTGAAGATCCTGGGTGCCGTGGCCAACCCGAAGGGAAGAGCCACAAACTGAAAATGTTTGTCCAGGAAAGCAAACCTTAGAAACTGGTGATGATCTCTGTGGATAGGAAAATGAAGGTATGCATCCTTTAGGTCCACGGTAGTCATATATTGACCCTCCTGGATCAATGGAAGAATTGTCAGAATCGTCTCCATCTTGAAGGATGGGACTCTGAGAAACTTGTTTACACTCTTGAGATCTAAAATGGGTCTGAACGTTCCCTCTTTTTTGGGTACCACGAAAAGATTTGAGTAAAACCCCTGCCCTTGTTCTTGTATTGGGACGGGACGAATTACTCCCATAGTGGAGAGGTCTTCTACACAATGTAAGAACGCCTCTCTTTTTGTCTGGTCTACAGACAATCGTGAAAGAAGAAACCTTCCCCTTTAAAGGGAATTTTTGAACTCTAGTTGATACCCCTGAGACACGATTTCTAGTGTCCAAGGATCCTGAACATCTCTTATCCAAGCCTGGACAAAGAGAGAAAGTCTGCCCCTACTAGAACCGGTCCCGGATCGGGGGCCGCCCCTTCATGCTGTCTTGGGAGCAGCAGCAGGCTTCTTGGGTTGTTTACCCTTGTTCCAAGCCTGGTTAGGTCTCCAGGTGGACTTGGCTTGTGCAAAGTTCCCTTCCTGCTTAGCTGAAGAGGAAGAAGGGACTCCCTTGAAATTTCAAAAGGAACGAAAATTACTCTGTCTTCTTTGCTTGGCTGACTTATCCTGAGGGAGGAGATGGCCCTTACCTCCCGTAATGTCAGAAATGATCTCTTTCAGGTCAGGCCCGAATAGTCTTCCCCTTGAAAGGAATAGTCAAAAGCTTGGATTTAGAGGACACATCCGCAGACCAAGATTTTAACCATAATGCTCTGCGTGCTAGAATAGCAAAACCTGCATTCTTAGCCGCCAATTTGGCGATCTGAAAGGTGGCGTCTGTAACAAAGGAATTAGCCAACAATCCATTATTTCCTCTAAGGAAGCCTCAGTCTTCAGAGACTCTTCCAAGGCATCAAACCAAAAGGCCGCTGCAGTTGTGACAGGCACAATGCAGGCCTTCGGTTGTAAGAGAGAACCTTGATGAACAAATAGCTTTTTTAGGAGACCCTCCAACTTTTTATCCATAGGGTCTTTGAAAGCACAACTGTCCTCAATAGGGATAGTTGTATGCTTAGCTAAGGTAGAAATAGCTCCCTCCACCTTAGGGATCGTTTGACAAGAATCCCGCACTGTGTCACCTATAGGGTAAATTTTCTTGAACATAGGGGAAAGGGAGAACGGGATACCCGGTCTCTCTCATACCCGTGTAACAATCTCCAAAATTCTCTTAGGAACCGGAAAAGTATCTGAATAAGCAGGGACTTCCAGATATCTGTCCATCTTACACAATTTCTCTGGAGGAATTACAATGGAGTCACAATCGTCCAGAGTCACTAAAACCTCCCGAAGTAACAGGCGGAGGTGTTCCAGCTTAAATCTAAAGGACATGACATCCGAATCTGTCTGGGGCAACGCACTACCAGACAGTTCCCCCTCAGACAGGATCTCTTTACCCCCCAAATCAGAGGCCTGGGAGGGTACTTCAGAGATAGCCATCAAAGCATCAGAAGTTACAGGGACCCCCTGAGCTTCTGCTCTGCTACGTTTGCTCTGCAGTACTGTGAGGATAGATGAAATAACTGCAGCCATATCCTGCAAAGTGAAAGAAGTAGACGGAGTAAAAGAACATGGTGTAGTTTGTGCGGACGTTAGAGGCTGTGACGCTTGGGGAGAAGATTGCGGCATACCCTGAATTGGTTTGAGAACAATAACCTAAACAAAAAACAATCTTGGTCAAATCTGCTTTTATTTTTTTTATTTTATTTTTTTGTACTGTATCTTTAAGAAAAACGCTTCTATAGATTTATATAGTTATAACCTTATGTGCATCCGAAATAAGTGCTAAGGCAGAGGGTTAATTGCCTATGTGTACACAATTTAGAAAAATCTAGTTTGGTTTTACTTTTGAACGGTCTTTTCTATTTTTGAAAGACCCAGTCACCCTGCCGCAGCTCTACTGCGGTTCCTACCTTCCTCCTGAGCCACTCAAAACACCGCCAGTACTGAACACCTAGTCACTTGAAAATCACACAAGTGCACTAGGAAGCGATGCAGTCACCAGAAAAGGGATAGATGCGCTGACAGAGCCCGCAAAAATAAGCCCCGCCATTCGTGGGCATAATCGAAAGTAAAAAGTCACAGCAAAATGCTGACAAATATAATTGTATAGCAACGCCTTAGGCTACTGTATTAACACAGTGACACATCAGAACAGCCATTCCCCAAAAACGGAGCCTTGAACACAAACAACCAACCGTCAGCCAGTCCATTGCACAGTGATTCCCTGCACACAAACATCACCCAGTGCCTCTAGGTCACCCAACCATTCTACAATGTCTGGTGCATACTCTGAGTAAGATCCGGTCTGTCTCTCTCCTACCCCTGGTATCAACTAAGACCGGTAACATACCCATACCCCAGTGCTCATAGGAAATGCAATACTGCCCTACTGTCTGGGGGAAAATATAAAGGGCAAAACTCCCAATACATATGTCTGATCAGTACAGTTAGTCTGAGATACCCAGAATAAAACTGCACTTACAACATGATTACTTCACAGTATCAAGAGGTCCCATCTTCCTCCTGAGGTCCTGTGAAAAGCAGGGTCTTGGTTACAACCTCACAAGACAATATACAAATATGGGAGGCGCAGTGGATACAAAAATCCCATAGTTCCCATAGTCTGGAAGACTATTCACAAGCTGCTCTGTAATAAAAAACAGCACACATCGTTACCGTTTGAAAATAAAAAAACTCTTGATTGAAGAATCTAAACTTACACCTCACTTTACCTCTTCCTATCACTAACACAGGCAAAGATAATGACTGGGGTGGGAGGGAAGGGAGGAGCTATATATACAGCTCTGCTGTGGAGCTCTTTGCCTCCTCCTGCTGACCAGGAGGCGTAATCCCACAAGTAAGGATGAAATCCGTAGACTCGTCATATCTTGTAAAAGAAATATTTCTTAATATGTTTCCCAAATATGAAACTGACAGTCTGCAAAAAGGAAATACATGAACCTGACTCATGGCAAATATAAGTACAATACATATATTTAGAACTATATATTAATGCATAAAGTGCCAAACCTTAGCTGAGGTGTCTTAAGTAATAAAAACATACTTACCAAAAGACACCCATCCACATATAGCAGATAGCCAAACCAGTACTGAAACAGTTATCAGTAGAGGTAATGGTATATGAGAGTATATCGTCGATCTGAACAGGGAGGTAGGAGATGAATCTCTACCACCGATAACAGAGAACCTATGAAATAGATCTCCCGTGAGGAAAACTATTGCATTCAATAGGTGATACTCCCTTCACATCCCTCTGACATTCGCTGTACGCAGAGGAATCGGGCTTCAACAATGCTGAGAAGCACATATCAACGTAGAAATCTTAGCACAAACTTACTTCACCACCTAAATAGGAGGCAAAGTTTGTAAATCTGAATTGTGGGTGTGGTGAGGGGTTTATTTATAGGCATTTTGAGGTTTGGGAAACTTTGCCCCTCCTAGTAGGATTGTATATCCCATACGTCACTAGCTCATGGACTCTTGCCAATTACATGAAAGAAATGCAAACTCCCTCATTTATAATGTAGCCAATCATCAAGAATTATTTGTGCATACATAATTAGCTGAAGCGCACTCCCGAGGACATGCACAGTTACGCTTACCGCTATACACCCAGTAAACCTGCTTGCTTGCTTTTCGTCAAATGTTGTCTATCCAACAATAGAATGCAGCAATTTTCATGATATAATCAGTGCAGGTGGTCATTTACAATTCACCTTACTTGGCCTTTATTAACATATTTTAAGAGGAATTTCTTGAAGCATTTCCCTAAATTGTTCTGATATAGCAAAATACCACAAACTTTTTTTTAACAAAGTTACAGCTTTAAAAACTTATACAATATGTATTTTTATGAAGATTGTTTATACTACACATATATATTAAATAAAATGCTTTAAATGTTTGTTTAAATGGATATGAAACCCAAAATGTTTTTCTTTTGTGATTCAGGCAGAGCATAGTGCTTAAGAGTACAACCACTGCATATCTATCTATAATTTGGATAATATTGTTGTATGTCAGAACTACCAGTTGCAACTAGATATAAAAGTATAACAGTGGCCTTCACAGAAGTGAGTAGCACTTACAGAGGAGAGGGAGGAGCTTGAGAACCTTTGAGTTTATTGCGCTACTAACTTATTAGGTAAATGAATGATGCTACCAACCCATGAACTATGATTCCAGCTAACACAATAAGACATGAAAGAGATTTAGCACAACGAGAATATGTATTTTATTCTTTATTTAGTTATTTTTGCAGAGGATGCTGAATCATATTAGTTCTCCCTTTACAGAATTGAATCCCTTAAGCCATATGGACGTCACAGGGTACGTTGCCTAGCGTACCCCGTTAATGTAGTACATACGACCAACCTTCTCTGCCTCATGCTGCGGTCCCAGCTTTGACAGCCAAGACTGCATCCAGAGGCAGAAGGCATCTGCCTTTATATGGTAACTAAGAATGGATTGTTCTTTCTTTGCCATATGAATGCAGATCGCTAATGCAGACAGATACACTCTGTGTCCCTGTCTGCATCGCTTGCGGTGGAGCTGTGGGTGGAGTGCGAGGGAAGGAGGGAGGCGGTGGCTGGCCCATCTCCGGAGGGGGAGGGATTGCATGCTGCAGTACATTTTTAATAGGGAGGGAGAGATCCACTATACTAAATAAAAGTATATTATGAAAGGGGAGAGGGTGCCCTACCCTATGATCACTTGGGCATAAATTTAAAGCAACATTTATGTAAATTGGGTACTGGCAGACAGCTGGCAGTACCTATGATGGTGGAGACAATTTTTAGAGAGCTGTTAAGGAGGAATCAGTGAGCCAGGGAGGTGGGAGGGTAAGGGGGGATCCTACACTGCAGAAAATAAAAAAAAGCCCTAATCATTATACTGATAGACTGTCTGCCAGTACCTAAAGTGGAGGTGAGGAGTGTAAGGTGTGTGTGTGTGTGTGTGTGTGTGTTGAGGGGGGAGACCAATTTACGAGTGAACAGGTAGGTGGGAGGCATCAGGAGGGTAATAACTATATTATAATACTATCACCCTTACCAGCTAACTTATTAACCCCTCCATTGCCAGGAATATCAGAAGTGTGGTGCAAAGCTGCAATTAGCATTCTTCTAATTACCAAAAAACAAGCCATGCATGTCTGCTTTTTATTAACAAAGGGGATCCCAGGGAGCCTTTACAACTATTTGTGTTATGACTGCACCAGCTGTAGGTAAGTAATTTTAGTGAGAACCCGAAAGTGTGTGACAAAGTTAACGATTTTTGTAACCTGATCATATTTAGCGTCAAAACAGTGGAATCAAATATACCAAAATGGGCCTAGATCAATACCTTGGGTTGTCTACCAAAAAATAAATAAAAGTTTTGACAGGTAAATAAAAAAAAATACAAAGCTCTATTTCTGTTTAAATGGAGTGAGCAGAGATTCTAAAAAAATCTTCTGGTATTTTGGACAAGTTTTTCTCTGAAATTCCCGATCCTTACGGAGTTAAAATGACTGAACATAAAAGAAAACATTTTTATTGCTGTTCTCAGGAGTTGTGAAGAAGATGAAACACATTTAATTCAGGACTAAAGTTTGAATGTAAACTATGGCTACTTGTATAGCCTGAAGGAATAATACAAAACTGTACTGATACTGAAATAAAAAAACAAGTGCTGTTTTCCCCCCACTTCTGTGATTTACTTTTAAAGGGACATAAAACCCACATCTTTTTTCTTTCATGGTATAGATGGAACAAAATATTTTAAACAACTTTCTAATTTACTTCTATAATCAAATAATCTTCATTTTCTCGTTATCCTTTGTTGAAAAGCAGAAATGTAAGCTCAAGAGTGTGCACGTGTCTGCTGCACTATATAGCAGCAGTTTTGCAACAATATTATATATTAGCAGGAGCACTAGATGGCAGCACTATTTCCTGTCATGTAGGGGTTCAGGCATGTGCACACTACCTACCTAGGTATCTCTTCAACAAAGAATAACATGAGAATGAAATAAATTTGATAATAGAAGTGAATTGGAAACTTTTTTTAAAATTGTATTCTCTATCTGAATCATGAAATACATTTTTGGGTTTGTTTTGTCTCTAATTAGCATAGAACCATCCTAACCTGACACCTTCTTACAAATGAAGATCTTCAGAGAGCAGCTCGTTAGCTTAATGTGACAGTCACTGTCTCTTGAAGCATTTTACACAGCTAAGCAAAGTCATTTCCTATGTCCAACATGTACTTTTTTATTTATGTGTTAAAGAAAGAACATTCTGTGTAGTGAAAAAAAATGACCACATTTTTCACAGTACATTGCTATAAAAACCTGTAATTGACTTTTTGGGTTAGTTTATGCTATCTATTTTTGTCCACCCAGAAAACAGCAGTGATGTGGTTGAAGAAGTAAAAGCTATGTCCCCTCTGTCGATTAATTCGGAGGTATCGTGTTTTCTCTGGCAAACTCACCCACTTTGTAGGTGGGAAAAATAAACAAAGGACCTCTTTTTTTACATAATCTGAAAAACGTTAATGTCCATAGAAAGGCAAGAAATAAACTATTAAGGGCATTACAGACACTGGAGGAATATAATAACTGACATAATACTTAGAGACAGTAAAGTCAAAATTAAACTTTCATGAAAAACGTGCAATTTTAAAAAGCTTTCCCATTTACTTTAATGATCTAAATAGTTTTCTTCTCTTGGTATCCTTTATTGAAAAGCATACTTGGGTAGGCTAAGGAGCAGCAACGTACTACTGGGAGCTAGCTGCTAACTGGTAGCTGCATAAGTATGCCTCTTGTCATTGGCTTATCCCAGCTAGCAACCAGCAGTGCATTGCTGTTCCTTCAACAAAGCATACCAAGAGAATTTATCAAAATTTATAATAGAAGTAAATTGGAAAGTTGTTTAAAGTTGTATGCTCCCTTTAGAAATACCTAAAAATACTTCTCAATAACTACTCTCCATTCAAATAGTTAATTTTACATGGTTTATTATTCCTGCACATCGTTCTACATCTATCAACAAAGTAGTCAGACATTAACGTACAGGGCTTATGGCTCAGCATGTGCGGAAGAAGACACCCATGTTCATTAATTGAAAGCATTATCATGTAGGAAAACAATGAAATTCACATGTGATAGGAAGAGTTAAATCAATTTACGCTACACTGAGATGTCTTAAAGGGACAATCTACACCTTAGGCATCTTAAAGTCTTACTTTAGATTAAGCTGCAAATATCTTCCTGCACTTTCTATATCATGCAGAAGTAACAGTAACAAAATTATTTTAAAATGAATATTGTTTCTGGTCACTTTGAAATGGCTGCCAAGCTCCGCCCACTGATGACATCACAATCTAGGCTTCACTAGTTACAAAAGACTCACTAATTGCCCTAATGTAGGTAATTTTTCAGTGAGAAACCCACACATTATATAGTGGGGTTGTTTAAGCAGACCCAACAGATTCAGACATTCCCGTTATTTTAGTTTTATATTATGAAATGTGAGTACTTTAAAAACTCTATTGTCAAAAGAAGATGGGCTTATTCTCAAACAAATAAGGTCCTCTGGGTATATTTAAGTAGCTTTATTTATCTGCACATGTGCCGCTACTCAAATACATGCACATTTATTCACGCCAGGTGATAACTATTACCACTTATATAGTGGCAATTTTAAAGAAGGGCTTCTGGGCTTTCAAACAAGGGGGGTCATGGGGGTCTCTAGTCCTTTTTGATAGTCTATTTAAAAGGACACGCAAGTTAAAATTATACTTTCATGATTCAGAAAGAGCATGCCATTTTAAAGACCTTTCAATTTACTCTCATCCAATGTAATACTGAAAACCTGGACTGTTGGGGAGGCCTGAGGAATAGTTTGAAAACCAGTGACATAGAGCATGCAAATTTTAAGCAACTTTCTAATTTACTCCTATTATCAATATTTCTTCGTTCTCTTGGTATCTTTATTGGAAAAAGCAGGACTGTAAGCTTAAGAGCCGGCCCATATTTGGTTCAGCACCCTGAGTAGCACTTGCTGATTGGTGGCTAAATTTTTGTTAAAGTTAGGGGATGTGGGGAGATTGAAGAAAAAAAAATGGCACCTAAAGTGCCTTTACATGGAGGTCAATACATATATAAACACAAATATATACTGTACATATGTATATAAGCATAAACATATATATTTATTGCTTATTGCTACCCAAAGCTGCGCGATATGCCCCCTAAGCTGTGGGATATGCCCCCTATGCTGTGCTAGGTGGTTTGCCGTGGTTGCCGACATGAAAAGGAGGCACCCATTGGAGTCTATGGAAGCGCGCTCTCGTGCTTGGCTTCCGGGCAACATGAACGCTAGGGCGAGTTCCACACCTTCAATACCAGCACACATATACGCTAACGTAAGTATGATATTGCGCCAAACTTATAATCTAGCCCTTAGTGTTTAATGTCGATTTAATCCATTCACAATGTCATGCTCTCCCAGAAAAACATAGAATTTGACGGTAGATAAGAACCAAAAAGGCCCATCAAGTCTGCCCATATTACATGTTACTTTTTCCTTAGGATAGCCTTATGCATGTCCTGAGCATTTTTTTATTCCTTTACAGTCTTTATGTTTACCACCTCAAATGGAAGTTTATTCCATGAATCCACCTCCCTTTCTGTAAAAAAATGCTCCTCAAATTTCCCCTGAATCTGCTAGAGGTATCTGTAAGGTTATTTTAGGCAATAACCATAGAGTTTTGAAAAATTACCTTAATCCCAATGTTCCTCTGCAAATCAATGTATACAGAATCAACCCATTACCTCTTTAAGTGAAGGTAAACGTTGATGAATCAGTGCCCTGTTTATAAAATTATTATTATAAACAGAGGCACTTTCATTCATCAAAGTTTACATTTCACAGTTTTTGTAAAAATACTTGAATCCGGCTTCCTCCAATCACGCCGTGGCCTCAGGCAATGTTTGCTCTGAGGGGGGGAAGCCGTCATTGGAGGAAGCCAGATTCGTCATTAGTGACGTATGAAGAGACTTGCGACGAGCAGAGGAAGCGCTGGAGCGGTTTACAAAATAAAAGGTAGGTATTTTTACAAAAACGAAAAAATTTAAACTTTGATGAATAAAAGTGCCCCTGTTTTTAATTGGATTTTTAAAAACAGGGCACTGATTCATCAAAGTTTACCTTCACTTTAAGTGATACATTTTAAGAAGCTCAATGAATAGAAGATTGTTTGAAGTGCAATGAGGAGGGAGGGGCAAACAGTAAAAACGAAAGAGAAACCTATAGGGCCACATATACTAAAAGGCAGATGAACAAGATTCTGGACTTTGGAACCTTTCCACCTGCCACTGCAGTGAATGGGCAGTCGACACTGTATATCTTACTTGTACAACTCCATCCCCTGCTCTTCCACAAATTCCTGTAAGTCAACACAAACAAACAATCCCAAGGTGTTTTATCTCAGACATCTGCGGAACAATGTTTTGTACAATAATGATATTGTTTTAAAATATTATTATTAAGGTAATGATCATTTTTCTCTTCTCAATAAAAGTACAACAGAAAAGTTGCTCAAATATGAATGATAGATCACCTATCAATAATGTCATAATTATCAATGTATTTCTAATAGGTTTTAACCAAATTTACCATATATAATTAATATGAAAAGTTCTTATTCTAAAATTGAAACCATCTGGTTGTAAATATTATAAGATTTAAACAACCAGCAAGAATATCTTCATGTAGAAAAACAGAATTTATGTTTACCTGATAAATTACTTTCTCCAACGGTGTGTCCGGTCCACGGCGTCATCCTTACTTGTGGGATATTCTCTTCCCCAACAGGAAATGGCAAAGAGCCCAGCAAAGCTGGTCACATGATCCCTCCTAGGCTCCGCCTACCCCAGTCATTCGACCGACGTTAAGGAGGAATATTTGCATAGGAGAAACCATATGGTACCGTGGTGACTGTAGTTAAAGAAAATAAATTATCAGACCTGATTAAAAAAACCAGGGCGGGCCGTGGACCGGACACACCGTTGGAGAAAGTAATTTATCAGGTAAACATAAATTCTGTTTTCTCCAACATAGGTGTGTCCGGTCCACGGCGTCATCCTTACTTGTGGGAACCAATACCAAAGCTTTAGGACACGGATGAAGGGAGGGAGCAAATCAGGTCACCTAAATGGAAGGCACCACGGTTTGCAAAACCTTTCTCCCAAAAATAGCCTCAGAAGAAGCAAAAGTATCAAACTTGTAAAATTTGGTAAAAGTGTGCAGTGAAGACCAAGTCGCTGCCCTACATATCTGATCAACAGAAGCCTCGTTCTTGAAGGCCCATGTGGAAGCCACAGCCCTAGTGGAATGAGCTGTGATTCTTTCGGGAGGCTGCCGTCCGGCAGTCTCGTAAGCCAATCTGATGATGCTTTTAATCCAAAAAGAGAGAGAGGTAGAAGTTGCTTTTTGACCTCTCCTTTTACCGGAATAAACAACAAACAAGGAAGATGTTTGTCTAAAATCCTTTGTAGCTTCTAAATAGAATTTTAGAGCGCGAACAACATCCAAATTGTGCAACAAACGTTCCTTCTTTGAAACTGGTTTCGGACACAGAGAAGGTACGATAATCTCCTGGTTAATGTTTTTGTTAGAAACAACTTTTGGAAGAAAACCAGGTTTAGTACGTAAAACCACCTTATCTGCATGGAACACCAGATAAGGAGGAGAACACTGCAGAGCAGATAATTCTGAAACTCTTCTAGCAGAAGAAATTGCAACTAAAAACAAAACTTTCCAAGATAATAACTTAATATCAACGGAATGTAAGGGTTCAAACGGAACCCCCTGAAGAACTGAAAGAACTAAATTGAGACTCCAAGGAGGAGTCAAAGGTTTGTAAACAGGCTTAATTCTAACCAGAGCCTGAACAAAGGCTTGAACATCTGGCACAGCTGCCAGCTTTTTGTGAAGTAACACAGACAAGGCAGAAATCTGTCCCTTCAGGGAACTTGCAGATAATCCTTTTTCCAATCCTTCTTGAAGGAAGGATAGAATCTTAGGAATCTTAACCTTGTCCCAAGGGAATCCTTTAGATTCACACCAACAGATATATTTTTTCCAAATTTTGTGGTAAATCTTTCTAGTTACAGGCTTTCTGGCCTGAACAAGAGTATCGATAACAGAATCTGAGAACCCTCGCTTCGATAAGATCAAGCGTTCAATCTCCAAGCAGTCAGCTGGAGTGAAACCAGGTTCGGATGTTCGAACGGACCCTGAACAAGAAGGTCTCGTCTCAAAGGTAGCTTCCAAGGTGGAGCCGATGACATATTCACCAGATCTGCATACCAAGTCCTGCGTGGCCACGCAGGAGCTATCAAGATCACCGACGCCCTCTCCTGATTGATCCTGGCTACCAGCCTGGGGATGAGAGGAAACGGCGGGAACACATAAGCTAGTTTGAAGGTCCAAGGTGCTACTAGTGCATCCACTAGAGCCGCCTTGGGATCCCTGGATCTGGACCCGTAGCAAGGAACTTTGAAGTTCTGACGAGAGGCCATCAGATCCATGTCTGGAATGCCCCACAGCTGAGTGACTTGGGCAAAGATTTCCGGATGGAGTTCCCACTCCCCCGGATGCAATGTCTGACGACTCAGAAAATCCGCTTCCCAATTTTCCACTCCTGGGATGTGGATAGCGGACAGGTGGCAGGAGTGAGACTCCGCCCATAGAATGATTTTGGTCACTTCTTCCATCGCTAGGGAACTCCTTGTTCCCCCCTGATGGTTGATGTACGCAACAGTTGTCATGTTGTCTGATTGAAACCGTATGAACTTGGCCCTCGCTAGCTGAGGCCAAGCCTTGAGAGCATTGAATATCGCTCTCAGTTCCAGAATATTTATCGGTAGAAGAGAGTCTTCCCGAGACCAAAGACCCTGAGCTTTCAGGGATCCCCAGACCGCGCCCCAGCCCATCAGACTGGCGTCGGTCGTGACAATGACCCACTCTGGTCTGCGGAATGTCATCCCTTGTGACAGGTTGTCCAGGGACAGCCACCAACGGAGTGAGTCTCTGGTCCTCTGATTTACTTGTATCTTCGGAGACAAGTCTGTATAATCCCCATTCCACTGACTGAGCATGCACAGTTGTAATGGTCTTAGATGAATGCGCGCAAAAGGAACTATGTCCATTGCCGCTACCATCAACCCGATCACTTCCATGCACTGAGCTATGGAAGGAAGAGGAACGGAATGACGTATCCGACAAGAGTCTAGAAGCTTTGTTTTTCTGGCCTCTGTCAGAAATATCCTCATTTCTAAGGAGTCTATTATTGTTCCCAAGAAGGGAACCCTTGTTGACGGAGATAGAGAACTCTTTTCCACGTTCACTTTCCATCCGTGAGATCTGAGAAAGGCCAGGACTATGTCCGTGTGAGCCTTTGCTTGAGGAAGGGACGACGCTTGAATCAGAATGTCGTCCAAATAAGGTACTACAGCAATGCCCCTTGGTCTTAGCACAGCTAGAAGGGACCCTAGTACCTTTGTGAAAATCCTTGGAGCAGTGGCTAATCCTAAAGGAAGCGCCACGAACTGGTAATGCTTGTCCAGGAATGCGAACCTTAGGAACCGATGATGTTCCTTGTGGATAGGAATATGTAGATACGCATCCTTTAAATCCACCGTGGTCATGAATTGACCTTCCTGGATGGAAGGAAGAATAGTTCGAATGGTTTCCATCTTGAACGATGGAACCTTGAGAAACTTGTTTAAGATCTTGAGATCTAAGATTGGTCTGAACGTTCCCTCTTTTTTGGGAACTATGAACAGATTGGAGTAGAACCCCATCCCTTGTTCTCTTAATGGAACAGGATGAATCACTCCCATTTTTAACAGGTCTTCTACACAATGTAAGAATGCCTGTCTTTTTATGTGGTCTGAAGACAACTGAGACCTGTGGAACCTCCCCCTTGGGGGAAGCCCCTTGAATTCCAGAAGATAACCTTGGGAGACTATTTCTAGCGCCCAAGGATCCAGAACATCTCTTGCCCAAGCCTGAGCGAAGAGAGAGAGTCTGCCCCCCACCAGATCCGGTCCCGGATCGGGGGCCAACATTTCATGCTGTCTTGGTAGCAGTGGCAGGTTTCTTGGCCTGCTTTCCCTTGTTCCAGCCTTGCATTGGTCTCCAAGCTGGCTTGGCTTGAGAAGTATTACCCTCTTGCTTAGAGGACGTAGCACTTTGGGCTGGTCCGTTTCTACGAAGGGGACGAAAATTAGGTTTATTTTTTGCCTTGAAAGGCCGATCCTGAGGAAGGGCGTGGCCCTTACCCCCAGTGATATCAGAGATAATCTCTTTCAAGTCAGGGCCAAACAGCGTTTTCCCCTTGAAAGGAATGTTAAGTAGCTTGTTCTTGGAAGACGCATCAGCCGACCAAGATTTCAACCAAAGCGCTCTGCGCGCCACAATAGCAAACCCAGAATTCTTAGCCGCTAACCTAGCCAATTGCAAAGTGGCGTCTAGGGTAAAAGAATTAGCCAATTTGAGAGCATTGATTCTGTCCATAATCTCCTCATAAGGAGGAGAATCACTATCGACCGCCTTTATCAGCTCATCGAACCAGAAACATGCGGCTGTAGCGACAGGGACAACGCATGAAATTGGTTGTAGAAGGTAACCCTGCTGAACAAACATCTTTTTAAGCAAACCTTCTAATTTTTTATCCATAGGATCTTTGAAAGCACAACTATCCTCTATGGGTATAGTGGTGCGTTTGTTTAAAGTGGAAACCGCTCCCTCGACCTTGGGGACTGTCTGCCATAAGTCCTTTCTGGGGTCGACCATAGGAAACAATTTTTTAAATATGGGGGGAGGGACGAAAGGAATACCGGGCCTTTCCCATTCTTTATTAACAATGTCCGCCACCCGCTTGGGTATAGGAAAAGCTTCTGGGAGCCCCGGCACCTCTAGGAACTTGTCCATTTTACATAGTTTCTCTGGGATGACCAACTTGTCACAATCATCCAGAGTGGATAATACCTCCTTAAGCAGAATGCGGAGATGTTCCAACTTAAATTTAAATGTAATCACATCAGGTTCAGCATGTTGAGAAATGTTCCCTGAATCAGTAATTTCTCCCTCAGACAAAACCTCCCTGGCCCCATCAGACTGGGTTAGGGGCCCTTCAGAAACATTATTATCAGCGTCGTCATGCTCTTCAGTATCTAAAACAGAGCAGTCGCGCTTACGCTGATAAGTGTTCATTTTGGCTAAAATGTTTTTGACAGAATTATCCATTACAGCCGTTAATTGTTGCATAGTAAGGAGTATTGGCGCGCTAGATGTACTAGGGGCCTCCTGAGTGGGCAAGACTCGTGTAGACGAAGGAGGGAATGATGCAGTACCATGCTTACTCCCCTCACTTGAGGAATCATCTTGGGCATCATTGTCATTGTCACATAAATCACATTTATTTAAATGAATAGGAATTCTGGCTTCCCCACATTCAGAACACAGTCATTCTGGTAGTTCAGACATGTTAAACAGGCATAAACTTGATAACAAAGTACAAAAAACGTTTTAAAATAAAACCGTTACTGTCACTTTAAATTTTAAACTGAACACACTTTATTACTGCAATTGCGAAAAAACATGAAGGAATTGTTCAAAATTCACCAAATTTTCACCACAGTGTCTTAAAGCCTTAAAAGTATTGCACACCAAATTTGGAAGCTTTAACCCTTAAAATAACGGAACCGGAGCCGTTTTGAACTTTAACCCCTTTACAGTCCCTGGTATCTGCTTTGCTGAGACCCAACCAAGCCCAAAGGGGAATACGATACCAAATGACGCCTTCAGAAAGTCTTTTCTAAGTATCAGAGCTCCTCTCACATGCGACTGCATGCCATGCCTCTCAAAAACAAGTGCGCAACACCGGCGCGAAAATGAGGCTCTGCCTATGCTTTGGGAAAGCCCCTAAAGAATAAGGTGTCTAAAACAGTGCCTGCCGATATTATTATATCAAAATACCCAAATAAAATGATTCCTCAAGGCTAAATATGTGTTAATAATGAATCGATTTAGCCCAGAAAAAGTCTACAGTCTTAATAAGCCCTTGTGAAGCCCTTATTTACGATCGTAATAAACATGGCTTACCGGATCCCATAGGGAAAATGACAGCTTCCAGCATTACATCGTCTTGTTAGAATGTGTCATACCTCAAGCAGCAAGAGACTGCTCACTGTTCCCCCAACTGAAGTTAATTGCTCTCAACAGTCCTGTGTGGAACAGCCATGGATTTTAGTGACGGTTGCTAAAATCATTTTCCTCATACAAACAGAAATCTTCATCTCTTTTCTGTTTCTGAGTAAATAGTACATACCAGCACTATTTCAAAATAACAAACTCTTGATTGAATAATAAAAACTACAGTTAAACACTAAAAAACTCTAAGCCATCTCCGTGGAGATGTTGCCTGTACAACGGCAAAGAGAATGACTGGGGTAGGCGGAGCCTAGGAGGGATCATGTGACCAGCTTTGCTGGGCTCTTTGCCATTTCCTGTTGGGGAAGAGAATATCCCACAAGTAAGGATGACGCCGTGGACCGGACACACCTATGTTGGAGAAACCATGATTTAAATTGAGTCTTACTGACGAGGAATTCAATCATGACTTAAATTCAATTTGATTTAAATTAAATCCACCCTGGAAAACGACGTTTTCAACATCACATTATTATCAGTCCTTACTCATTCAATCAGAATTCCCATTGCATCATATGGAACATGGCTTTTCACTTGTCATCATGGGGGTTTAAAATTCAAATTTATTCCAATAAATTTCAAAGAAAAACACAATAACCAATTTATCTTTTCAAAAACAGTCATGTCTTTAAACTCCCCTATAAAGTGCATGGGAACAAATCTGCACCATCATACCAAATTTTTAAATAATATTTGGACATTCCAGTTTTAATATTATGAACCTGCTCAAAAACCCATTTTGGCTTTTTTTTAAAAAAATATTTATTTTTATTTTTTGAGTGGCGTCATTTTTCAGCTGACTGCATGTTAATAAAGCTCATTTCTTTTTTAAAATAAACGGTTAATATCATTCAAATCACACTTTAAACTATGAAATTTGTTCACAAATGAGTTAACCCCTTTGTGACGGTAGTATACTGTTAATAACGAAACACTGGACCGATGCAAACACTGTTAATAAAAATGAAATCATGCAATAGTCATTGCGATCTTGTGATTTCAAGGCCGGGATCAGATCATGGGGGTCTGACTACACTGATAGGCACGCCCCCCCAGGACGATTCTTAGCTACGTCAAAGGTAGAAGCTGCAGGATGCCGTATAAGGTAGGACGTTCCATGCCGCCCTAACAGCTTTAAAGCCCATCTCTGTTAAAAAGGCATGGAACTTCCTAACGACGTTGCGGGATTAATTATTATGGTTTAAATGTTTACTAATGAAAAGTCAGGCCTTCAATTAAATAAGTAAATACATGTCTGTTACTCTATTACACAATGCAGCACAGGATAATCAGCAGTTGAAAAATGCAAAAATATGTGGCGGGAAAAATAACTAGAGCCTAGAAGCCATATAGGTATTTATTTGTAATATATCTCTGTTCCCTGAGCCCTAAAAGTTCTATTTAGCTTCTAGAAATACATACTTTTTCAAACTACCAGCCAAAGAGCTGGCCAGTGAAATTTCACATGAAACTATGCCCTAAGGAGATATATATATATATATATATATCTCTATATATATATATAAATGTGTCTGTGTAATATATAATTTTATATATATATATATATATAAATAATTATATATATATATATATATACACACACACATACATATATATATATATATATATATATATATATATATATATATATACACACACACATATATATATATATATATATATATATATATATATATATATATATATATATATATATATATATATATATATATATATATATATATATATATATACACACACATACATACAGAGAGAGAGAAGTGCACTCACAGGAACGAACAACTGGCTCAATACCATTGTTAGCCTGTTCTATGGAGATTTACCACCTGGGTGCAGCTTTTTAGTCCAGTAATGCTTTTCACAAAGTAGAACTTGTAGTATATCAGTCTGATCCCGCCTATAATGGTCAGTCCAGTGCCGAAATACCAGGCAATACACATATATATACATATATATATATATATATATATACATATATATATACACACACACACATATATACATACACAAGCACATACACATACCCAACTGGAAACCACATTCTAACATGAAAAGTAAAAATGTGGGTTTCCCTGTATGCACTCCCAGCATGAGAACAACTGCATGTACAAGTCTTCCTCTAATCATTAAAAGCTTGCCATTTAGAATTCATAAGCTGCGATGCCGAATTAAAAATGTGATATTATATGGAACTTTTCATTCTGATGGCCCTAAGCGTGGTTTACAAACATAGCTCAGTACAGCGAACATATGCGGTCACCTCGGGAAAGGAGGGATTGACCACTTTTTTCAAGGCTGGTGCACAGCAGGTCACTCTCTGATGTGGGATCAGAGGGGAAAGAAACAATATTATTCCTACTGTAATTCTGTTGGATAAACGGTGTTAGAGAGCTTCTGTACAGGAGTCAAACTGGTAATAAGTCATCCATGTGTGTAATGAAAAGGGGGCTTTTTCAGGGAGTCTATTAAAAAATCAGCAACCTTTGCATAGGCAACAGAAGCTAATATAAATATATAGAGGGTACAAACTGATGGTAGATAAGAATCACTGGCTTACCAAGTTTGCTTACATTGCTAATTGTTGTGAAGATGCATAAGACAACATTGCATCCTCAATTTGTTTTTAATTTATATAGGTATATTAGAAACAGATAAGAGTAATGTTTCAGCTCTATAAGAGGATCCTAAAAACTTTAACCTATTCACTTCTGGGAATTACAGAGAAAAATGTGCCCAAAGTTTTATCATTTTTACTATCACTCAGTTTAATAAGTAATACAGCCTTTGATTTTTATTTATGTTTTTCGTTTACCTACAAAATACATATATTTTTTAAAGTAGACAATCCAAGGTATTTATTTAGGCCCATTTTGGTATATTTGATGCAACTATCTAGATGCAAAATAGGATCAAATTAAAAAAAATTGTTAACTTTGTCGCAAACTTTGGGTTTCTGACTGAATTTGTTTTTACATACAACTACTGCAGCCATAAGACAAATCTTTGTAAAAGCTTCTCTGGGGTCCCATTTGTTCATAAACAGCAGACATGCATGGCTTTGCAAGTTGTATTTGTCAATTAGAAGGTCGCTAATTGCAGCTGCACACCACACTTCTCAAACTCCCAGCAGTGAAGGGGTTAATCAGTTAGCTTATAAGGTTAATATTTGCTCTAGAATATGGATTACCTGACATCTCCCACCCCCCATCTCTCCCAAACACATCTCTTCCTGCTCCTTTTAAATCTTTAAAGGGAAGCTCCCTTGTTTGTCATCTATGTCTTTGAGAAATTCTACACACCAAGCAAGCATGTGTCCATTGCATACCTCCCAAAATTTCAAAATTCAAAAGAGGGACACACACACCCCAAAAAAAATTTGAAATGTGGTGGGCGGGGCTTAAAAAAATCATAAGACCAAATTAATATAAATAAAATTCTAAATAAAGTCATATATTTTAATACACTTAGGCAGCAAATCAAACCCAAGCTCAAACCACTGGTATGGCTATGTGAGCTATGTATTTAATTAGCCTTTGCAAAGACATTGCTAAATATTTTTATCTTAATTAGACATTTAATAATAAATTCTTTAAAACTGCTCTCTGCATTTCCCATTAATATTCTAGATTCTGGCCTTTAAAGTCATCAAAAATGCACAGAAGCACGCTACTTACACATGCAGATACATAGCATACATAGCATACACTTATACATGCAGATACACACACTTATACATGCAGATACACACACACACTACATAGCATACACTTATACATGCAGATACATAGCATACATAGCATACACTTATACATGCAGATACACACACTACATATCATACACTTATACATGCAGATACACACACACACTACATAGCATACACTTATACATGAAGATACACACACACTACATAGCATACACTTATACATGCAGATACACACACACTCCATAGCATACACTTACACATGCAGATACACACACACACTACATAGCATAAACTTATACATGCAGATACACACACACTACATAGCATACACTTATACATGAAGATACACACACACTACATAGCATACACTTATACATGCAGATACACACACACTACATAGCATACACTTATATATGCAGATACACACACACTACATAGCATACACTTACACATGCAGATACACACACACTACATATCATACACTTATACATGCAGATACACACATTACATAGCATACACTTATACATGCAGATACACAGACACTACATAGCATACACTTATACATGCAGATACACATACACACACTACATAGCTTACATTTATACATGCAGATACACACTTATACATGCAGATACACATACACACACTACATAGCTTACATTTATACATGCAGACATACACACACTACATAGCATAAACTTATACATACAGATACACGCACACAGTTATGGATACAGATAGACACACACACTACATCATTTATGGGTATCTGTAATTCATTGTATGGGGTCCTGGGGTTGGCAAGCACATTAGCTGGCAGTCTGCAGCTGCCACTGTTTGTTACCCTGGTATTAGCACTGCTCATTGTATAAAACTGAAGGCATGCTAGTATTATCACCAGGGGTTAGACATCATCACTACCAGAGGTAGGTTAGAGAGGTCACCATTACCCGTGGTCAGAGTGTATACAGCCTTCTTACTCCTGCTTAACCCACACACCATTCCTTTTCCACATGGAATCTAACAGGTATCTAACCCTGTGAGAGCAAAGCCAGCTGATTCTGAGTATGGGCCCAATAGAATTAAAAAAAAAATTAAAAAAAATTAATGCATGGGGCAAATCGGGACAGATGGCTAGAACTGTCCCCGTATTGCCGTGGAAAACATAGAATATGTTATCTTTTCTGAGAAATTTGGGGCAAAAGGGGGGTGGAGCTTCATGGTTTGTTTGTTTTTTCTTTCATGTAATTAGCAAGAGTCCATGAGCTAGTGACGTATGGGATATACATTCCTACCAGGAGGGGCAAAGTTTCCCAAACCTCAAAATGCCTATAAATACACCCCTCACCACACCCACAATTCAGTTTTACAAACTTTGCCTCCGATGGAGGTGGTGAAGTAAGTTTGTGCTAGATTCTACGTTGATATGCGCTCCGCAGCAAGTTGGGGCCCGGTTTTCCTCTCAGCGTGCAGTGAATGTCAGAGGGATGTGAGGAGTATTGCCTATTTGAATGCAGTGATCTCCTTCTAAGGGGTCTATTTCATAGGTTCTCTGTTATCGGTCGTAGAGATTCATCTCTTACCTCCCTTTTCAGATCGACGATATACTCTTATATATACCATTACCTCTACTGATTCTCGTTTCAGTACTGGTTTGGCTATCTACTATATGTAGATGAGTGTCCTGGGGTAAGTAAGTCTTATTTTTTGTGACACTCCTAGCTATGGTTGGGCACTTTGTTTATAAAGTTCTAAATATATGTATTCAAACATTTATTTGCCTTGACTCAGAATGTTCAACTTTCCTTATTTTTCAGACAGTCAGTTTCATATTTGGGATAATGCATTTTAATTTAACATTTTTCTTACCTTAAATTTGACTTTTTCCCTGTGGGCTATTAGGCTCGCGGGGGCTGAAAATGCTTCATTTTTGGCGCCAAAAAGCATTTAGGCGCCAAATAATGTGGGCGTCTTATTTGGCGCGAAAAAATATGGGCGTCACTCTTGTCTCCACATTATTTAAGTCTCATTTTTTATTGCTTCTGGTTGCTAGAAGCTTGTTCTTTGGCATTTTTTCCCATTCCTGAAACTGTCATTTAAGGAATTTGATCAATTTTGCTTTATATATATGTTGTTTTTTCTCTTACATATTGCAAGATGTCTCACGTTGCATCTGAGTCAGAAGATACTACAGGAAAATCGCTGTCAAGTGCTGAATCTACCAAAGCTAAGTGTATCTGCTGTAAACTTTTGGTAGCTATTCCTCCAGCTGTTGTTTGTATTGATTGTCATGACAAACTTGTTAAAGCAGATAATATTTCCTTTAGTAAAGTACCATTGCCTGTTGCAGTTCCTTCAACATCTAAGGTGCAGAATGTTCCTGATAATATAAGAGATTTTGTTTCTGAAGAAGGCTATGTCTGTTATTTCTCCTTCTAGTAAACATAAAAAATCTTTTAAAACTTCTCTCCCTACAGATGAATTTTTAACTGAACATCATCATTCTGATTCTGATGATTCCTCTGGTTCAGAGGATTCTGTCTCAGAGGTTGATGCTGATAAATCTTCATATTTATTTAAAATGGAATTTATTCGTTCTTTACTTAAAGAAGTCCTAATTGCTTTAGAAATAGAGGATTCTGGTCCTCTTGATACTAAATCTAAACGTTTAAATAAGGTTTTTAAAACTCCTGTAGTTATTCCAGAAGTTTTTCCTGTCCCTGATGCTATTTCTGCAGTAATTTCCAAAGAATGGGATAATTTGGGTAATTCATTTACTCCTTCTAAACGTTTTAAGCAATTATATCCTGTGCCGCCTGACAGATTAGAATTTTGGGACAAGATCCCTAAAGTTGATGGGGCTATTTCTACCCTTGCTAAACGTACTACTATTCCTACGTCAGATGGTACTTCGTTTAAGGATCCTCTAGATAGGAAAATGGAGTCCTTTCTAAGAAAAGCTTATCTGTGTTCAGGTAATCTTCTTAGACCTGCTATATCTTTGGCTGATGTTGCTGCAGCTTCAACTTTTTGGTTGGAAACTTTAGCGCAACAAGTAACACATCGTGATTCTCATGATATTATTATTCTTCTTCAACATGCTAATAATTTTATCTGTGATGCCATTTTTGATATTATCAGAGTTGATGTCAGGTTTATGTCTCTAGCTATTTTAGCTAGAAGAGCTTTATGGCTTAAAACTTGGAATGCTGATATGGCTTCTAAATCAACTTTACTTTCCATTTCTTTCCAGGGTAACAAATTATTTGGTTCTCAGTTGGATTCCATTATTTCAACTGTTACTGGTGGGAAAGGAACTTTTTTACCACAGGATAAAAAATCTAAAGGTAAAAACAGGGCTAATAATCGTTTTCGTTCCTTTCGTTTCAACAAAGAACAAAAGCCTGATCCTTCATCCTCAGGAGCAGTTTCAGTTTGGAGACCATCTCCAGTCTGGAATAAATCCAAGCCAGCTAGAAAGGCAAAGCCTGCTTCTAAGTCCACATGAAGGTGCGGCCCTCATTCCAGCTCAGCTGGTAGGGGGCAGGTTACGTTTTTTCAAAGAAATTTGGGTCAATTCTGTTCACAATCTTTGGATTCAGAGCATTGTTTCAGAAGGGTACAGAATTTGTTTCAAGTTGAGACCTCCTGCAAAGAGATTTTTTCTTTCCCGTGTCCCAGTAAATCCAGTAAAAGCTCAAGCATTTCTGAAATGTGTTTCAGATCTAGAGTTGACTGGAGTAATTATGCCAGTTCCAGTTCCGGAACAGGGGATGGGGTTTTATTCAAATCTCTTCAGTGTACCAAAGAAGGAGAATTCCTTCAGACCAGTTCTGGATCTAAAAATATTGAATCGTTATGTAAGGATACCAACGTTCAAGATGGTAACTGTAAGGACTATCTTACCTTTTGTTCAGCAAGGGAATTATATGTCCACAATAGATTTACAGGATGCATATCTGCATATTCCGATTCATCCAGATCACTATCAGTTTCTGAGATTCTCTTTCCTAGACAAGCATTACCAGTTTGTGGCTCTGCCGTTTGGCCTAGCTACAGCTCCAAGAATTTTTACAAAGGTTCTCGGTGCCCTGCTGTCTGTAATCAGAGAACAGGGTATTGTGGTATTTCCTTATTTGGACGATATCTTGGTACTTGCTCAGTCTTTACATTTAGCAGAAACTCATACGAATCGACTTGTGTTGTTTCTTCAAGATCATGGTTGGAGGATCAATTTACCAAAAAGTTCTTTGATTCCTCAGACAAAGGTAACCTTTCTGGGTTTCCAGATGGATTCAGTGTCCATGACTCTGTCTTTAACAGACAAGAGACGTTTAAAATTGATTACAGCTTGTCGAAACCTTCAGTCACAATCATTCCCTTCGGTAGCCTTATGCATGGAAATTCTAGGTCTTATGACTGCTGCATCGGACGCGATCCCCTTTGCTCGTTTTCACATGCGACCTCTTCAGCTCTGTATGCTGAAGCAATGGTGCAAGGATTACACGAAGATATCTCAATTAATATCTTTAAAACCGATTGTTCGACACTCTCTAACATGGTGGACAGATCACCATCGTTTAATTCAGGGGGCTTCTTTTGTGCTTCCGACCTGGACTGTAATTTCAACAGATGCAAGTCTCACAGGTTGGGGAGCTGTGTGGGGATCTCTGACGGCACAAGGAGTTTGGGAATCTCAGGAGGTGAGATTACCGATCAATATTTTGGAACTCCGTGCAATTTTCAGAGCTCTTCAGTTTTGGCCTCTTCTGAAGAGAGAATCGTTCATTTGTTTTCAGACAGACAATGTCACAACTGTGGCATACATCAATCATCAAGGAGGGACTCACAGTCCTCTGGCTATGAAAGAAGTATCTCGAATTTTGGTTTGGGCGGAATCCAGCTCCTGTCTAATCTCTGCGGTTCATATTCCAGGTGTAGACAATTGGGAAGCGGATTATCTCAGTCGCCAAACGTTGCATCCGGGCGAATGGTCTCTTCACCCAGAGGTATTTCTTCAGCTTGTTCAAATGTGGGAACTTCCAGAAATAGATCTGATGGCGTCCCATCTAAACAAGAAACTTCCCAGGTATCTGTCCAGATCCCGGGATCCTCAGGCGGAGGCAGTGGATGCATTATCACTTCCCTGGAAGTATCATCCTGCCTATATCTTTCCGCCTCTAGTTCTTCTTCCAAGAGTAATCTCCAAGATTCTGAAGGATTGCTCGTTTGTTCTGCTGGTAGCTCCGGCATGGCCTCACAGGTTTTGGTATGCGGATCTTGTCCGGATGGCCTCTTGCCAACCGTGGACTCTTCCGTTAAGACCAGACCTTCTGTCACAAGGTCCTTTTTTCCATCAGGATCTGAAATCCTTAAATTTAAAGGTATGGAGATTGAACGCTTGATTCTTGGTCAAAGAGGTTTCTCTGACTCTGTGATTAATACTATGTTACAGGCTCGTAAATCTGTATCTCGAGAGATATATTATAGAGTCTGGAAGACTTATATTTCTTGGTGTCTTTCTCATCATTTTTCCTGGCATTCTTTTAGAATACCGAGAATTTTACAGTTCCTTCAGGATGGTTTAGATAAGGGTTTGTCCGCAAGTTCTTTGAAAGGACAAATCTCTGCTCTTTCTGTTCTTTTTCACAGAAAGATTGCTATTCTTCCTGATATTCATTGTTTTGTACAAGCTTTGGTTCGTATAAAACCTGTCATTAAGTCAATTTCTCCTCCTTGGAGTTTGAATTTGGTTCTGGGAGCTCTTCAAGCTCCTCCGTTTGAACCTATGCATTCATTGGACATTAAATTACTTTCTTGGAAAGTTTTGTTCCTTTTGGCCATCTCTTCTGCCAGAAGAGTTTCTGAATTATCTGCTCTTTCTTGTGAGTCTCCTTTTCTGATTTTTCATCAGGATAAGGCGGTGTTGTGAACTTCTTTTGAATTTTTACCTAAAGTTGTGAATTCCAACAACATTAGTAGAGAAATTGTGGTTCCTTCATTATGTCCGAATCCTAAGAATTCTAAGGAGAAATCGTTGCATTCTTTAGATGTTGTTAGAGCTTTGAAATATTATGTTGAAGCTACGAAATCTTTTCGTAAGACTTCTAGTCTATTTGTTATCTTTTCCGGTTCTAGAAAAGGCCAGAAAGCTTCTGCCATTTCTTTGGCATCTTGGTTGAAATCTTTAATTCATCTTGCCTATGTTGAGTCGGGTAAAACTCCGCCTCAGAGAATTACAGCTCATTCTACTAGGTCAGTTTCTACTTCCTGGGCGTTTAGGAATGAAGCTTCGGTTGACCAGATCTGCAAAGCAGCTACTTGGTCCTCTTTGCATACTTTTACTAAATTCTACCATTTTGATGTATTTTCTTCTTCTGAAGCAGTCTTTGGTAGAAAAGTACTTCAGGCAGCGGTTTCAGTTTGAATCTTCTGCTTATGTTTTTCGTTAAACTTTATTTTGGGTGTGGATTTTTCAGCAGGAATTGGCTGTCTTTATTTTATCCCTCCCTCTCTAGTGACTCTTGTGTGGAAAGATCCACTTCTTGGGTAGTCATTATCCCATACGTCACTAGCTCATGGACTCTTGCTAATTACATGAAAGAAAACATAATTTATGTAAGAACTTACCTGATAAATTCATTTCTTTCATATTAGCAAGAGTCCATGAGGCCCGCCCTTTTTTTGTGGTGGTTATGATTTTGTATAAAGCACAATTATTCCAATTCCTTATTTTATATGCTTTCGCACTTTTTTATCACCCCACTTCTTGGCTATTCGTTAAACTGAATTGTGGGTGTGGTGAGGGGTGTATTTATAGGCATTTTGAGGTTTGGGAAACTTTGCCCCTCCTGGTAGGAATGTATATCCCATACGTCACTAGCTCATGGACTCTTGCTAATATGAAAGAAAGGAATTTATCAGGTAAGTTCTTACATAAATTATGTTTTTTTGGGGGGGAGGGAGATACAGCGGACGAGAGCCGCTCTGAATGAGGATAGGGGATGGGGGGGGCATAAAGGGTGTCTGTCTGGTAAAACTTTTGGGTCTCTAGGTTTTTGGGTATAATATGGGTTAGTATGTAAAGGTAGAAATATAAGAGTTTTGTGTCAGAGCATATAGCGTCAAGACCAGAGATTAACAACACAAGTCGAGAGGAGTAGAACAATAAAACTGTAACATAGGTAATGGACAACTGTTCTATAACCTGAAACTAGTATATGAAGGAGGGGACATAGGTCTATCTTTAAGATTGTGGTCTATTCATTGATCAAGGGGTTTCACACTTTGCAGGTCTAAGACGTAAGTGTCCAATAACACTGGAGCAACCATTATCCCTTTTACATCATGGAGGTTTGTATGTTTAAAGTGATGGTAAATCCTAGCGTTTAGGAAATGCTAGGATTTACAATCGTAACAAATAAAGGGGACTTTCATTCATGAAGTATAAAATACTTCATTCTGAAAGCCCCTTTATTTGTTAGCAGCGTTTGCTGCGCTGAGCTGCTAAAGGCAGCCCACGGCAGAACGCAATTTGGCTGAGAGGTGACATTTCCACCTCTTAGCCAATAGCAGTGCAGGAAATAGAGCTTGGCGCTGCAAAACCTGGCGCCAAGCTGTATTTCCCGCACGGCTATAGGCTAAGAGGTGGAAACGTCACCTCTCAGCCAAATAGCATTCTGCCCGTGGGCTGCCTTTAGCAGCTCAGTGCAGCAAACGCTGCTAACAAATAAAGGGGCTTTCAGAATGAAGTATTTTATACTTCATGAATGAAAGTCCCCTTTATTTGTTACGATTGTAAATCCTAGCGTTTCCCAAACGCTAGGATTTACCATCACTTTAAGGTCAAAGATGATAGTCTTAATACATTTTTTCACTTTTTTATAATAATAGGGAGATGGGGGGGGGGCTGTCTAAACATTATAAGTATTTACAACCTTATACAAAGAGTGTATCTCTACAAAATAATAGTCAGTCCTTAAATTGAGGACAATATGTTATATTATAGGAACATGAGAGTTAAGGAAATTACTACAATACATTTAGTCAGACATATCAAAGGAACTTAAGCAACTTAAAGCAACTCTGGGCTAATTGTCACATACGCCCCCATGTGCTGCCCGATGGTGAGTAAATAATAGACTACTTCTATGAGTAAGGGTATCATCTAGAGACTAGATATTGTGTACTACGAATAAATCAGATGGATTAAACCTATCTTCATAAGACTAGATCCGTGGCTTAGGCCATATAGTTAGCTAAAAGTATTTCTTAGAGAGACCACAGATGTCAGACCACTTCTGAATATAATGCACTAAGCTAAGAAGGGCCAAGTTCAAGAGATTACGTGTAGTCTTATAGGCAGGTTACTAAAGTATAGAGTGCCATGATAAAAAGAAACATATACCCTCTGTATTTGCTGCGGATATTACTAAATATCTCAGGCCTACCGGCCGTCAAAAGTACTCGTAATAACTGGCGATTGCTGGGCTACATCCTGGGTCCCAGGCTTAAGCCTGGTATCGTAGAAAGCAGACTCTAAAAGTGGATAACAATAAATAGTAATAAAGACCAATGAATAATCTCATGTGGCACATGTCCCGTCCCTTTGGTGTCTCGGGAGGCCCTGCTAGATAGAAGGAGTGTTGGGCTCCGGTTGTATGTCCATACTATCCCACACCACATCTCGAGGCTTGGGGGGCTCCTGCCATCTCACAGGACTCCGGTAGGTGTTCCTGTCCTCTTAGGGATCTCAAGAGCCGGTTATGTCTCGGGTAAGTATAGAGAGGCCTAGCCTCTGTTAAGACCCTGGAGTCAGCAGGGATCAGGGGCGGATGAATGGCATAGTGCGCATCAGCTAGGTTAGGGGGAGCCGCGATGACAGTACCATGAGCGATGTAAGGCTCGATTTCTAGGAGCCCAGGACTGCTCGTCTGTAAGTCTTCATGGTGATGTTGTGAGCATTGTTCCTGTTATGTTCCGGAGAGTGGAAGTAGTTTGCCATTCTGTCAGGCTGACCGCCAGGCTAATGTTATCTAAGTGAGGGGCTCTTGTATTGTAGGTAGGTGAGCCACGGGTCATTCACTGCCCGTCGTTGATCAGCAGGAGCGGTGTTGAGGCTTTATCCGTGAATAGCAAGGCGTTACTAGGTCTGTAGTACTGGTATCCCAGGTGTAGAGGCTCTCTGACCCCCCAGATTGAGGAGTTCATTATCGCAAAGGAAGAACTTTTATTATCCTTCTGCCTTGTGTGATTCACCTCGTGGAGTTGAGATTGGGGAATGGCCGCACTCAAAGGCCCTGGTTAGCAGCTCTGCAGAATCTAGCATAGTAGATATACTCCGGTGTATCCCTTCATCTTTAAACTTCTCTGGGAAGATCAGTAAGCAATTAGGCACCTTGTGATGATTGGGTCAACTGAGCTGAACGGTCTAGTATATATTTTTGTTGATAAGTAGCAGGAGCTATAGAATCGTGCGACCGTTCATACTCAAGGCTAGCCCCCCCCCCATTAAATATTTTTAATTTTGTTTGCTTTTTAGTACAATTCACTGAGCCAGAGCAGATGACTTGGGCGCTACAATTTTTGCTTGAGATTTTATGTTGTAATGTATGTTGACTGTAGGGCTTTCATATCCTTTAAAGGGACAGTACACTGTAAAACAGTTTTTCCCAAAATGTGTTTCCAATTACTTTTTTTTTTACCAACTGCAGAGTATAAAATGGATGAGAATTTGCTTTTTAACATTTATTTATGTATATGAAATACCAGATTTTGTGTTTTGAAGCTGCATCCTAATAAAATGGGTTGAGTATAATCAGATCAAAATTTACTTTATCACATTGTGTACATACACATGCTTCTTTATCTTTATATTTGTCCGTAAACCAAAGACCAATACTTGGAGAAAACAATGAAAAATTTACATTTTGTTACCTTATCTCTTCTATGCCCCACTGGGAGTTAATCTATAGCTTGGACCAAAGGCCAGAAACTTTTAGAATAGGTGGGAAAATCACAGGCTAAATCAATTATTTAAAATCCCAATATAAGGGTAGAGGAAATACTTATAAACAATGTAATGCACTCCAGCCGGTAAAGTGGATCATTGGGAACAAATTAAAGGGGAGACAAATTTTGAATAAACTTTCCCTTTACCACTGAATAGAAGTAAATCTGTTTACTGTATCTAACAAAAGGTCAACACAGCCAAGTTCTGCTAACAGGGTGATTGAGGAGTTACTGTTTATCTCTGCTTGCTTACTGCTAAGGGGTGAATGAGGAGCTATTGTTTATCCCTGCTTGCTCACTGCTAACAGGGCTAATGAGGAGCTACTGTTTATCCCCGCTTGTTCGCTGCTAACGGGGCTAATGAGGAGCTACTGTTTATCCCTGCTTGTTCGCTGCTAACGGGGCTAATGAGGAGCTACGGTTTATACCTGCTTGTTCGCTGCTAACAGGGCTAATAAGGAGCTACTGTTTATCCCTGCTTGCTCACTGCTAACGGGGCTAATGAGGAGCTACTGTTTATCCCTGCTTGCTGGCTGCTATCGGGGCTAATGAGGAGCTACTGTTTATCCCTGCTTACTCACTGCTAATGGGGCTAATGAGGAGCTACTGTTTATCCCTGCTTGCTCATTGCAAACAGGGCTAATGAGCAGCTACTGTTTATCCCTGCTTGCTCACTGCTAACGGGGTGAATGAGGATCTTGTGTTTATCCCTGCTTGCTCACTGCTAACGGGGTGAATGAGGAGCTACTCTTTATTCCTGCTTGCTCACTGCTAATGAGGAGCTACTGTTTATCCCTGCTTGCTCACTGCTAATGAGGAGCTACTGTTTATCCCTGCGTGCTCACTGCCAATGGGGCTAATGAGGAGCTACTGTTTATCCTTGCTTGCTCACTGCTAACCGGACTAATGAAGTACTACTGTTTATCCCTGCTTGCTCACCACTGAGGAGCTGCTGTTTATCCCTGCGTGCTCACTGCCAATGGGGCTAATGAGGAGCTACTGTTTATCCTTGCTTGCTCACTGCTAACGAGGCTAATGAGCAGCTACTGTTTATCCCTGCTTGCATACTGCTAATGAGGAGCTACTGTTTATCCCTGCTTGCTCATCGCTAATGAGGAGCTACTGTTTATCCCTGCTTGCTCACTGCTAACGGGGCTAATGAGGAGCTACTGTTTGTCCCTGCTTGCTCACCGATAATGACGAGTTGCTGTTTATCCCTGCTTGCTCACCGCTAATGAGGAGCTACTGTTTATCCCTGCTTGATCACTGCTAACGGGGCTAATGAGGAGCTACTGTTTGTCCCTGCTTGCTCACTGCTAACAGGGCTTATGAGGAGCTACTGTTTATCCCTGCTTGCTCACTGCTAATGAGGAGCTACTGTTTATCCCTGCATGCTCATCGCTAATGAGGAGCTACTGTTTATCCCTGCTTGCTCACCGCTAATGAGGAGCTGCTGTTTATCCCTGCTTGCTCAATGCCAATGGGGCTAATGAGGAGCTACTGTTTATCTCTGCTTGATCACCGCTAAAGAGGAGCTACTGTTTATCCTTGCTTGCTCACCGCTAATGAGGAGCTGCTGTTTATCCCTGCTTGCTCAATGCCAATGGAGCTAATAAGGAGCTACTGTTTATCTCTGCTTGCTAACTGCTAACGGGGCTAATGAGGAGCTACTGTTTATCCCTGCTTGCTCACTGCTAACCGGACTAATGAAGAGCTACTGTTTATTTCTGCTTGCTAACTGCTAACAGGGCTAATTAGGAGTTACGGTTTATCTCTGCTTGCTCACTGCTAACTGGGCTAATGAGCAGCTACAGTTTATCCCTGCTTGTTCACTGCTAACGGGGCTAATGAGGAGCTACTGTTTGTTTCTGCTTGCTCACTGCTAACGGGGATAATGAGGAGCTACAGTTTATCCCTGCTTGCTAACGGGGCTAATGAGGAGCTACTGTTTATCCCTGCTTGCTCACTGCTAACGGGGTGAATGAGGAGCTTGTGTTTATCTCTGCTTGCTCACTGCTAAAGGGGAGAATGAGGAGCTACGGTTTATCCCTCCTTGCTCACTGCTAACGGGGCGAATGAGGAGCTTTTGTTTACGTGCAGTAAAAAACAAACAGGCATGCACTTTAATGAGCGCAGCATCATATGCATGAACACAAATAAAAACCAAAATCAGAAGCCAACTTCTGCGGTAATTTGAGTTTAAAAAACAAAGTTTCAAATTTTAAAGTTTTTATTTAATATTTTTGAAAAAAACTGAAAGTGATATACCAAGGTTAATTATGTGCCATATAAGTGCCCTAACCATTTTAAGCCAGGCCTTTAAACATTTGGGGGAGGGGTGAGTATCTTTAAGTATCCCCTGGCTACTAAATATTCAGCCTGACTACTTAATAAACCTTG
The DNA here is from genome assembly GCF_027579735.1 of Bombina bombina. Taxonomy (NCBI): domain Eukaryota; kingdom Metazoa; phylum Chordata; class Amphibia; order Anura; family Bombinatoridae; genus Bombina; species Bombina bombina. The sequence continues at coordinate 112,435,269 of NC_069502.1, forward strand.
CTGGCCTTGAATTTGTTTTCTATTTACATTGATTTTGGCTATAAACATTGCGTGTTAAGAAGCTATCACATTAAAGAATGCTAATTTTTAAAGCACGGATAGTTTGTGAATTTTGCAGCGTGCACTTCCAGATCTCACAGGGTTAGGAAAGCACACAATTTTCAAGTTATATTACTGTAAAAGGAGACAAAATAAATAATAAAAGTTAATTGCAAAGTGTTTTTATTATTATCCTTAATGAAAGATTTTATTTTACAATCTCAAGAGAGTTGAATGTCCCTTTAACAAGGCTGGAGTACACTTTTAAATAATTTATAGTTGTGTGGTGTATTCCGTGTGTGTGTGTTGAGAATGTTTACCACTATTGTCAAATTCATCAATATGTCCTTTATGGGATGCAGTGACTGAGGATGATTACTACATCTTCATTAACAATGAGTTTGTTAACAGCATGACTGACCTTCACAAAATCATAACTGTTGACCAATAACATAAGTATCTATTGAGCAACACAGACTTATCAATCCTCATTGCTTGATAGATCTGTTTTTTTCTGACATGAAAGATTTCCAAAAATAGAACACTCAGAAATAGTTTTCTGTATGAGTCCCATTCTTCGTTAATAAATAAAAACAAAGCATCACAGCTGATGATCTCACCTTTAGTCAGCAAAACTGCCTTGTAAATAACTAACACAATAAAAGAGCTATCAAAAGCTACTTAATTGTCTAGAGTCCCAGCTGGTGACACGCCTCATGCTACAGAATAAACGCATTCTATTCAATGCCTGAAAGAAGCGCTAGAAGCTACAGAACAATCTGAATAGCATATCAATGGAAGTGACATTTGCAATAAAAAGGTTTTAGAGCGAGTTCTTATTGCATTATTGCTCATCTATACCTATGTATCTAAACCCCACACACTGATTAAAAACATACTCCATAGTGGTAATACATTGCAGATACTGAGCTGAACGCGCCCAGTGATAAGCAGCTACACATATATGACTCCCCTGATTGGTTTGTACCAGTAGCGCATTATAGCTGACTTGAACTATGCGTTTAACCCATTTATAGAGTTTAAATACACAGGTATAGGCAAGTAATAGTGCAATAAAAATGCTCTAATGCAGGGGCAACCAACCTTCATTTTATTTTTTTTAATATGGAGGGATGGTCAGTAATTACTTTTCTATATTGGTTACCTGTCACTAATGGCATGGTTGCCCAGGGACAGTCATTATACTTAAAGGGACAGTCAAGTCCAAAAAAACTTTCATGATTTAAATAGGGAATGTAATTTTAAGAAACTTTTCAATTTACTTTTATCACCAATTTTGATTTGTTCTCTTCATATTTTTAGTTGAAAGCTAATTCTAGGAGGTTCATATGTCAATGTCTTAGACCTTGAAGGCTGCCTCTAATCTGAATGCATTTTGACCACTAGAGGGCATTAGTTCATGTGTTTCTTATAGATAACATTGAGCTCGTGCACGTGAGGTTACCCTGGAGAGATCACCGATTGGCTAAAATGCAATTCTATCAAAAGAACTGAAATAAGGGGGCAAGATAATCACAGAGGTAAAAAGTGTATTTCTATAACAGTGTTAGTTATGCAAAACTGGGGAATGGGTAATAAAGGGATTATCTTTCTTTTTAAACAACAAAAACTTTGCAATTTACTCATATTATTAATTTTATTTTCATTCTCTTGATATCTTTATTTGAAAAAAAAAAAAAAAGCCTCTAAGCTTTTTTTTGGTTCAGACTCTGGACAGCACTTTTTTATTGGTGGATGAATTTATCCACCAATCAGCAAGGACAACCCAGGTTGTTCATAAAAAAAACAGAATTTATGTTTACCTGATAAATTTCTTTCTCCAACGGTGTGTCCGGTCCACGGCGTCATCCTTACTTGTGGGATATTCTCTTCCCCAACAGGAAATGGCAAAGAGCCCAGCAAAGCTGGTCACATGATCCCTCCTAGGCTCCGCCTACCCCAGTCATTCGACCGACGTTAAGGAGGAATATTTGCATAGGAGAAACCATATGGTACCGTGGTGACTGTAGTTAAAGAAAATAAAATATCAGACCTGATTAAAAAAACCAGGGCGGGCCGTGGACCGGACACACCGTTGGAGAAAGAAATTTATCAGGTAAACATAAATTCTGTTTTCTCCAACATAGGTGTGTCCGGTCCACGGCGTCATCCTTACTTGTGGGAACCAATACCAAAGCTTTAGGACACGGATGAAGGGAGGGAGCAAATCAGGTCACCTAAATGGAAGGCACCACGGCTTGCAAAACCTTTCTCCCAAAAATAGCCTCAGAAGAAGCAAAAGTATCAAACTTGTAAAATTTGGTAAAAGTGTGCAGTGAAGACCAAGTCGCTGCCCTACATATCTGATCAACAGAAGCCTCGTTCTTGAAGGCCCATGTGGAAGCCACAGCCCTAGTGGAATGAGCTGTGATTCTTTCGAGAGGCTGCCGTCCGGCAGTCTCGTAAGCCAATCTGATGATGCTTTTAATCCAAAAAGAGAGAGAGGTAGAAGTTGCTTTTTGACCTCTCCTTTTACCTGAATAAACAACAAACAAGGAAGATGTTTGTCTAAAATCCTTTGTAGCATCTAAATAGAATTTTAGAGCGCGAACAACATCCAAATTGTGCAACAAACGTTCCTTCTTTGAAACTGGTTTCGGACACAGAGAAGGTACGATAATCTCCTGGTTAATGTTTTTGTTAGAAACAACTTTTGGAAGAAAACCAGGTTTAGTACGTAAAACCACCTTATCTGCATGGAACACCAGATAAGGAGGAGAACACTGCAGAGCAGATAATTCTGAGACTCTTCTGGCAGAAGAAATCGCAACTAAAAACAAAACTTTCCAAGATAATAACTTAATATCAACGGAATGTAAGGGTTCAAACGGAACCCCCTGAAGAACTGAAAGAACTAAATTGAGACTCCAAGGAGGAGTCAAAGGTTTGTAAACAGGCTTGATTCTAACCAGAGCCTGCACAAAGGCTTGAACATCTGGCACAGCTGCCAGCTTTTTGTGAAGTAATACCGACAAGGCAGAAATCTGTCCCTTCAGGGAACTTGCAGATAATCCTTTTTCCAATCCTTCTTGAAGGAAGGATAGAATCCTAGGAATCTTAACCTTGTCCCAAGGGAATCCTTTAGATTCACACCAACAGATATATTTTTTCCAAATTTTGTGGTAAATCTTTCTAGTCACAGGCTTTCTGGCCTGAACAAGAGTATCGATAACAGAATCTGAGAATCCTCGCTTCGATAAAATCAAGCGTTCAATCTCCAAGCAGTCAGCTGGAGTGAAACCAGATTCGGATGTTCGAACGGACCCTGAACAAGAAGGTCTCGTCTCAAAGGTAGCTTCCAAGGTGGAGCCGATGACATATTCACCAGATCTGCATACCAAGTCCTGCGTGGCCACGCAGGAGCTATCAAGATCACCGACGCCCTCTCCTGCTTGATCCTGGCTATCAGCCTGGGGATGAGAGGAAATGGCGGGAACACATAAGCTAGTTTGAAGGTCCAAGGTGCCACTAGTGCATCCACTAGAGCCGCCTTGGGATCCCTGGATCTGGCCCCGTAGCAAGGAACTTTGAAGTTCTGACGAGAGGCCATCAGATCCATGTCTGGAATGCCCCACAGGTGAGTGACTTGGGCAAAGATTTCCGGATGGAGTTCCCACTCCCCCGGATGCAATGTCTGCCGACTCAGAAAATCCGCTTCCCAATTTTCCACTCCTGGGATGTGGATAGCAGACAGGTGGCAGGAGTGAGACTCCGCCCAAAGAATTATTTTGGTTACTTCTTCCATCGCTAGGGAACTCCTTGTTCCCCCCTGATGGTTGATGTACGCAACAGTCGTCATGTTGTCTGATTGAAACCGTATGAACCTGGTCCTCGCAAGCTGGGGCCAGGCCTGGAGAGCATTGAATATCGCTCTCAGTTCCAGAATATTTATCGGTAGAAGAGATTCTTCCCGAGACCAAAGACCCTGAGCTTTCAGGGATCCCCAGACCGCGCCCCAGCCTATCAGACTGGCGTCGGTCGTGACAATGACCCACTCTGGTCTGTGGAACATCATCCCTTGAGACAGATTGTCCAGGGACAGCCACCAACGGAGTGAGTCTCTGGTCTTCTGATTTACTTGTATCTTCGGAGACAAGTCTGTATAGTCCCCATTCCACTGACTGAGCATGCACAGTTGTAATGGTCTTAGATGAATGCGCGCAAAAGGAACTATGTCCATCGCCGCCACCATCAACCCGATCACTTCCATGCACTGAGCTATGGAAGGAAGAGGAACGGAATGAAGTATCCGACAAGAGTCCAGAAGCTTTGTTTTTCTGGCCTCTGTTAGAAAGATCCTCATTTCTAAGGAGTCTATAATTGTTCCCAAGAAGGGAACCCTTGTTGACGGGGATAGAGAACTCTTTTCCACGTTCACTTTCCAGCCGTGAGATCTGAGAAAGGCCAGGACAATGTCCGTGTGAGCCTTTGCTTGAGGAAGGGACGACGCTTGAATCAGAATGTCGTCCAGGTAAGGTACTACTGCAATGCCCCTTGGTCTTAGCACCGCTAGAAGGGACCCTAGTACCTTTGTGAAAATCCTTGGAGCAGTGGCTAATCCGAAAGGAAGCGCCACGAACTGGTAATGTTTGTCCAGGAATGCAAACCTTAGGAACCGATGATGTTCCTTGTGGATAGGAATATGTAGATACGCATCCTTTAAATCCACCGTGGTCATGAATTGACCTTCCTGGATGGAAGGAAGGATAGTTCGGATGGTTTCCATCTTGAACGATGGGACCTTGAGAAATTTGTTTAAGATCTTGAGATCTAGGATTGGTCTGAACGTTCCCTCTTTTTTGGGAACTATGAACAGATTGGAGTAGAACCCCATCCCCTGTTCTCTTAATGGAACAGGATGAATCACTCCCATTTTTAACAGGTCTTCTACACAATGTAAGAACGCCTGTCTTTTTATGTGGTCTGAAGACAACTGCGACCTGTGGAACCTCCCCCTTGGGGGAAGTCCCTTGAATTCCAGAAGATAACCCTGGGAGACTATTTCTAGCGCCCAAGGATCCAGAACATCTCTTGCCCAAGCCTGAGCGAAGAGAGAGAGTCTGCCCCCCACCAGATCCGGTCCCGGATCGGGGGCCAATATTTCATGCTGTCTTGGTAGCAGTGGCAGGTTTCTTGGCCTGCTTTCCCTTGTTCCAGCCTTGCATTGGTCTCCAAGCTGGCTTGGCCTGAGAAGTATTACCTTCTTGCTTAGAGGACGTAGCACCTTGGGCTGGTCCGTTTTTACGAAAGGGACGAAAATTAGGTCTATTTTTTGCCTTGAAAGGCCGATCCTGAGGAAGGGCGTGGCCCTTACCCCCAGTGATATCAGAGATAATCTCTTTCAAGTCAGGACCAAACAACGTTTTCCCCTTGAAAGGAATGTTTAGTAGCTTGTTCTTGGAAGACGCATCAGCCGACCAAGATTTCAACCAAAGCGCTCTGCGCGCCACAATAGCAAACCCAGAGTTCTTAGCCGCTAACTTAGCCAATTGCAAAGAGGCGTCTAGAGTGAAAGAATTAGCCAATTTGAGAGCATTGATTCTGTCCATAATCTCCTCATAAGGAGGAGAGTCACTATCGAGCACCTTAAGCAGTTCATCAAACCAGAAATATGCGGCAGTAGTGACAGGGACAATGCATGAAATGGGTTGTAGAAGGTAACCCTGCTGAACAAACATCTTTTTAAGCAAACCTTCTAATTTTTTATCCATAGGATCTTTGAAAGCACAACTATCCTCTATGGGAATAGTGGTGCGTTTGTTTAAAGTAGAAACCGCTCCCTCGACCTTGGGGACTGACTGCCATAAGTCCTTTCTGGGGTCGACCATAGGAAACAATTTTTTAAATATGGGGGGAGGGACGAAAGGAATACCGGGCCTTTCCCATTCTTTATTAACAATGTCCGCCACCCGCTTGGGTATAGGAAAAGCTTCTGGGAGCCCCGGCACCTCTAGGAACTTGTCCATTTTACATAGTTTCTCTGGGATGACTAAATTTTCACAATCATCCAGAGTGGATAATACCTCCTTAAGCAAAATGCGGAGATGTTCCAATTTAAATTTAAATGTAATCACATCAGATTCAGCCTGCTGAGAAATGTTCCCTAAATCAGTAATTTCTCCCTCAGACAAAACCTCCCTGGCCCCCTCAGATTGGGTTAGGGGCCCTTCAGAGATATTAATATCAGCGTCGTCATGCTCTTCAGTAACTAAAACAGAGCAGCCACGCTTACGCTGACAAGGGTTCATTTTGGCTAAAATGTTTTTGACAGAATTATCCATTACAGCCGTTAATTGTTGCATAGTAAGGAGTATTGGCGCGCTAGATGTACTAGGGGCCTCCTGAGTGGGCAAGACTCGTGTAGACGAAGGAGGGAATGATGCAGTACCATGCTTACTCCCCTCACTTGAGGAATCATCTTGGGCATCATTGTCATTATCACATAAATCACATTTATTTAAATGAATAGGAATTCTGGCTTCCCCACATTCAGAACACAGTCTATCTGGTAGTTCAGACATGTTAAACAGGCATAAACTTGAACAGAAAGTACAAAAAACGTTTTAAAATAAAACCGTTACTGTCACTTTAAATTTTAAACTGAACACACTTTATTACTGCAATTGCGAAAAAACATGAAGGAATTGTTCAAAATTCACCAAATTTTCACCACAGCGTCTTAAAGCTTTGAAAATATTGCACACCAATTTTGGAAGCTTTAACCCTTAAAATAACGGAACCGGAGCCGTTTTAAGCTTTAAACCCCTTTACAGTCCCTGGTATCTGCTTTGCTGAGACCCAACCAAACCCAAAGGGGAATACGATACCAAATGACGCCTTCAGAAGTCTTTTATAAGTATCAGAGCTCCTCTCACATGCGACTGCATGCCATGCCTCTCAAAAACAAGTGCGCAACACCGGCGCGAAAATGAGACTCTGCCTATGCTTTGGGAAAGCCCCTAAAGAATAAGGTGTCTAAAACAGTGCCTGCCGATATTATTATATCAAAATACCCATAAAAAATGATTCCTCAAGGCTAAATATGTGTTAATAATCAATCGATTTAGCCCAGAAAAAGTCTACAGTTTAAATAAGCCCTTGTGAAGCCCTTATTTACAATCGTAATAAACATGGCTTACCGGATCCCATAGGGAAAATGACAGCTTCCAGCATTACATCGTCTTGTTAGAATGTGTCATACCTCAAGCAGTAAGAGACTGCACACTGTTCCCCCAACTGAAGTTAATTGCTCTCAACAGTCCTGTGTGGAACAGCCATGGATTTTAGTTACGGTTGCTAAAATCATTTTCCTCATACAAACAGAATTCTTCATCTCTTTTCTGTTTCTGAGTAAATAGTACGTACCAGCACTATTTGAAAATAACAAACTCTTGATTGAATAATGAAAAACTACAGTTAAACACTAAAAAACTCTAAGCCATCTCCGTGGAGATGTTGCCTGTACAACGGCAAAGAGAATGACTGGGGTAGGCGGAGCCTAGGAGGGATCATGTGACCAGCTTTGCTGGGCTCTTTGCCATTTCCTGTTGGGGAAGAGAATATCCCACAAGTAAGGATGACGCCGTGGACCGGACACACCTATGTTGGAGAAATGGGCCAGCATCTAAACTTACATTCTTGCATTTCAAATAAAGATACCAAGAGAATGAGGAAAATTTGATAATAGGAGTAAATTAGAAAGTTGCTGAAAATTGCATGCTCTATCTGAATCACGAAAGAGAAAATTTGGGTTCAGTGTCCCTTTAATGAGAACGGCCAGCCCCTCATTCATGTCCGCCACATCACCAAGATACCTCTACTTCTAATCAACGACAGCAATTTCTCCTATTAAAAAAGACTTGTAAATAGTTAACAATTAAAACATTTTGTAAGGATGTTTCCAATGTGCTGCAGTCATTATTACAGTTTTCCTGTGTTGAAATTAGGATACTTAAAGGGACATTAAACACCAATACATGCTAGATAGAATAATGCATTCAAAGAAAAGATTAGTCTGAGAATAACAAGTAGATGTATTTTTTAAAGTTTCATTAGCTGTTTAAATTTTGACAAAATAAGTGTAAAGATTTAGTGTCTATAAAACAATGGGAGCTGCCATGTTGTAACTTAGGTTACCCTCTCTGCTGTGGCCAATTAGGGACAGTTATAAATAGGTCACTAGAGTGTGCAGCCAATGGCTATGTGGAATATAAGTGTTCTGCACTTCCATTTCTAAGAAACTGAAAAGCTCACATTTTCAGAATAGAATTACAGGAAAAGGAGACAAAATAAATAATTAACGTATATTGCAGACTTTTTTTATACATACAATTTATCATTTTATATTACCATCTCAAAGTGTTTAATGTCCCTTTAACACAACTATATTCAACAAATTTCTAACATAATCTCACCTATTTCAATGAGACCCGCAGAAGCCTACCAAGCTTCTATGAATTTAGCACTATGGCACATCTCAATACCTGTGCACTGATGATGCATACAAAGGTGTTTAGTTCGGCAAGTGTAAATATATGCAGACTGCACCTTATTAGTAAAATCCCCTTTTAGAGTAATTTTAACCCAAAGGCTTCCAAAGAGGGATGCAGAAATGGGATTTAACTTACTGTCATTGTAATACTCTTTTTAAGAATTATATATTTTTATTTTTTTAATGATATAAGGCCAGATATTTTCTGAAGGAAATAAGCTTCCTGTATCCTCTTTTGA